>NC_056528.1:33877498-33915151 GCF_019175285.1 Sceloporus undulatus | reverse complement strand
GAGACAAATTTATCTCTGGCATAATGCCATTCATTTGGAGCTAGCTAGCCACCCCTCGGAGGAATACCTTTTTTATTATTTGTAAGTGTTTTGTCTAAATCAATTTGCTGGTGTGTAAAGACGTTGTCATTTCTTAACACCCAGATATATGACGTTCTGTGTTTAACCTTGACGAAAGAAAAAAAAGTGTTTTTGAACAGTGCCATTCATTATATCACTTCCTGGATTATTTTCAGCATTTGTCCATGATGTTCCTCTGCTCTGTGAAAAGTAAGGTAAAGTTTCTCATTCCATGTTCAAACTGGATTGACAGTTGAGCATGGTCAAGAATTGATGGTGGGATGGCCTTTTCTACTGCACTGTTTCTCAACCATTGGTCCTCCAGATGGTTTGGACGTCCATTCACCCAAAACCCCATCCAACATGTCTAAGGATCAGGGATGCTGGACAGTGAAGTCCCAGGCAACTGAAGGGAACACAGCTTGGGTCTCATTGCTCTCATATACATCAGTGTAGCAACTTAACTTTGAGACAAAAGCACAAACAAATGACCTGATGGGGACTTATGAGCATGAATGCATAGGATGTTGGAATCCTATGAGCATAAATACCAAGATGGATTCCAAGAATGCTGAGATAGTTGAAAGAGGAGAGAGAATGGCTGGAAATGAGAGAACAGGGGATTTGTTGTACTCAGACTATGGGAATACATGCCATTCCTTGACTGCACAGATATGTACTCTAATATTGGGTACTCTAGTCTTTCTATCTATTGCCCCCTTTAATCAAATCCAATCTGGTTGCATATTTTTCTACTTCCCAAATGTATAATCCGAGTAGGCTATAAGTAATGGAGAACTCTGCTTTTATAATAAAACTATCCTAGAGATGGGGCTGACAAAAAACATTTTTGGAGCCTGGAAAAGAGGGCATTTAAGACATCAGAGGATAAAGGGAGATTGTTTATTTTTCTCCATCTTCCCCACCACATTTCAAAATCTCTCCTGCACTTTGGTCAGCTTAGCAATGAGATTTTAGCCTCTGAACAGCTAGTTGGTTCATCCAAGGCCCTTGCAGAAATGCTCTTCCTTGGCTTGACATTTTGCAACATATCCAAATAACCGCCTGCAGACTCTCCGGTGGCTCAGCTCTTCTTTCTTGTTTAATCAATTCTCAAGGATTTTTCCATTTATGACTAATTGCAACAAGAGATGCTCCTGCACCAGCATTTCTCCACTGGGGAAGTGTGTTTTGTTTCCAGCCTTGAATCCACCAGAAATGATCAGAGTGGAAATTTTAACAGTAGTGCACTGGTAGACATTGAAAGGCTGGTATATCTTGCTAATGTCTACTGTTGTTGTTAATTGCCTTCAAGTCAACCTCGACTCATGGTGACCCTGTGGATGAGATATCTCCAAGTTCTTCTATCCTCAACCTCTCCATTCATCTCCTGAAGGATCAAGGCCCTGGTCTCATTGACTGAGTCTACTCATCGGACATGTGGCCTTCTTCTCTTTCTACTGCTTTCTACCTTTCCTAGCATTATTGTCTCCAGAGTCAATAAGGGTTCAGGTTCAAATCCCAGCTCAGCCATGTCAACCCATTGGGCAAACCACACTCTTTCAGCCTCAGAGGTCAGCAATGGCAAACCCGCTCTGAAGAAACGTGCCAAGAAAACCCCATGATAGATCTATCTTAGGGCTACCATAAATCAAAAATGGTTTGAAGGCACACAACAATAGCAACAACAACAACAATAAGGTGAACCTATCACAGGTTTTTCTGGGGCTGAGAGTGTATGACTTGCTCAAAGTCACCCAGTGGGTTTTCATGGCCAAGGGAGAAACCAAACCTCGATCTCCAATGTCCTAATCCTATGCTCAAACCACTATACCACACTGTTTTTCATATATATATATCAGGTGACATTTTCTGGTTTCTTATTCCCACCAGCAAGGTTTTATCTGCCTAGGCCTCCAGCAGAATACTTACATTCTTGCAGTTAAAGAGAAAACCTTCTTCTGACATCGAAAGCGAATATCATTTGTGTTCTTATTCTTTTGTCAATAACTTCATGACACACCACAGAATTTTAAATAGGCTAATTCGGTCCACAATTGCATGGGGATTACATGCACTCTCTCAGCTGAGTACATTTGAAGGGGGGGGGGAGTATAGATATTTTGTGGCAATAATTAAAAACACACACACACACATACGCACACACACAGGGAAGCCATTGTTTTGTGTGTCTCTGTCTGGGACTCATTAGGTCCCTTGCCGCCTGTGTCGAAATGACAGATTTTCTGCCCTCCCTATGGAGACCTGGGCTGAAAGAAAGTCATTCCCCAACCCTTAGAAAGAGCAAATTATGCCTATTCAAGGGACAAAGTTGAAACTGAATTTCAAATAATTTAATTACAGGATATAATTACTTTACCAAATCGGTGAAGTATTCATTAGACAATGGTAATTTCCACTTAATTCCCCATGATACATATCCTGCCTTTGAAATACAAAAGGTCTTAGATTCTTTCAAATCCCCAACTACCAAGTGCTTTGAATTATGTAGGCAATGGCCAACAAAGCAACCCGAATAATAGCATCCAGAAGATGACAGGGGACAATGTGCTATGTTTAGAGAAGGTAAAACATTGCTTAGAAAGTTGCCAGAGGCATGAATCTACCAAGTGGAGAAGTTACTCTCTGCGGGCTGCAATGCATTTGTAACTGCCTCCTGTGTGAGCTTGTAGTCCATTCATTACACAACAATTTTCCATGGTAAGTCAGACAACACGCATTTTGCATTTCCTTTTGTGGGAGTGGGATACAAAAATGAAATAATATTCCATATTCATGATCTCTGTTTAGCCATAATTATTGTGATTATGACTCTATTGCCATGATTATAACTCTTTCAACTTACTTTAGTGGGCATCACCTGCATGAGAAGAAGGAGCATGGGTGAGTAATCTTCTTTTTTGAGGTTGCGGTGGATGGGGCCAGGAAAAGTTACTTATGTGTGTATACTTAATAAAGTGGGTCCTTGGTATCCACTGGTGTTTGGTCCCAGGACCCTCTGTGGATACCAAAATCCATGGATGCTCAAGTCCCATTAAATGCAATGGCATAGTAAAATGGTGCCCTTTACACGAAATGGCAAAATCAAGGTTTGCTTTAGGGATATACATATATTGAAAATATTTTCAAACTGTGGATGGTTGAACCCATGGATAAAGAATCAGTGGATATGGAGGGACAACTATAGTTGATACAAAATAGTGGTCATACTTTCTTAAACATTCCCGTTAAGTAGAGCTGAGGACAACAAATGAAAGAACAACACTCACATCTTGCAACCAAAAAAACCAGTGGATGGGACTAGGTACAAAATAAATGAGAAGCATGTGATGTAAAGGCAATGCTGTATATAATATGCAAAAACTTGTCTACAAAGAATAATTTTATTTGCTATAAATATATATACCAAAGCAAACAATGTGAGATGGCATGTGTAACTCTGCAACATGGCCAATTGTAAGTAATTGTAAGGTTCCATAGCATTAAACCATGGAGGTTAAAGTGGCATGAAACAGTTGTTTCTGCAGTGCAGATACAGCCTAAATTGGCAGATACTCAGCTGCAAATTGTGTTACTCTACAATGTACTATAAAGTCCTGTTGATCTTATTTCTTTGTGTTCATGCTGGCAATTCAAACATATTTCTCCCTGTTTTTTCAGCAACATGTAGATTTTGCTTTGAATAGTTAAACTTGCATTCTGTCATTAGTAATAAAGTATTCATCAAACTAAAAAGTAGCATGTTTTGGTAATCTACTCCACGTCCAAGGTTACTAGAATGGGTTGCATTCCTGGACATGTTTCTGAGTGTACGTTCCATGATGCTGTGCATTCAAGAAATGACATGTTCAAGGTCATGCAGAGGAATTTAACCCACTGATGTTAAAACTTTATTGTTTGTACTAGCCATCTTTGGAAAGAGTTTCAATAAGTACAAATGTGCAGAGGCTTGAATACAATGACAATGCACATCAATATTAATGGATAATATGAAACTTTAATGAAATAGTGTTACAACTGTAGGGTTCGGTTGGTGAAACTGTGCACCCCTAGCCCACATTTATGCTTCCAACTCCCATTGGTGATTCCAAAAGCCCATCACCACCTCCCAAAATATATAAAATACTTTCTGATGATTTCCAGGAGCCTTTCTCTTCAAAATGAGTCCAAAGCCTCCAAACAACCTACAAATGCAATGCTTGGGTCTCTTTCCACCACTCTCCAACTCCCGAAACCTTGAAAATGGGAAAAGACTGGTTGGAAATTGGTCAACGTTCTGGCTGGAAGTGATGTAATATCACATCTCCTGTGCCCGAACATAAGGAATCAGTAGTCCAGGACAGACCAAATCATGGCACTGTGTCCACACTCACATACAATAGAGTCCACAGACCTAATGTTAGGACTCAAAACCAAAACTACTCTCCCAACCTAAAGCTTTATTTGTCCTTGGTTTCCATCATGTTGGCTCCTCAGAAGAAAGGTGCTGTGATAATTATTTCCAGTTTCGAAAGATTCAATTAGCTTATTATGCAAATGATGCATCAATCTGCAAGCTAATCCTGACACATCTTATTATGTTATATAATATAATATAATAAAAAAAGGAGGCCCAGGATACTATGAAATACAAATTAGCGTTACAGTAATGCAAAAGCTCTTGGTCTAACCTCCCCCACATAAATGGCAAGAAGATCTTAAACTGTACATTACAAGAGTAAGTATTACGAATCCACACAGGGAAAGAGATAATTGTAGATATTTTGACAAAATATGCATTCTATTTTCATTCCATTAAAATGTGCCAGTTGGGGGCTCAAGGTTTATAGTGGCATCATAAAGAGGGTTGACTAGTTGTATAATCCCCCCCCCCAGTTGCTAATGAAAAGAGTAAGTGAGGCAGAACAGCCCACAAAGTTTAATTGAAAAATTATTAATACATTAATGCACCACTGTTTGATTCATTCAATTTATGGGCAGATAACATTTAATACTTTCTCAATTTTAAATTAATAAAATAATCTCCCATCTGCCTTGTGTGCTGGCTCTTTATCGACTCTTTTGCCTTTATGGAAGGTTCTAACCCCTCTGGATATGATGCAGAAGAAGAGAAACCGACCATCAGCAAATTACATCTTTCTCGAGATACTTATCTGGTCTACTTATGAGTTTCTTCCCTCCGCCTCTTCTCCATGTACAGGTCTTTTTGTCTTAAAGCATCATCTGTATCATCATGGCATCCTTTTGATTTTAACCTAATTGCATTTTCTCTCTTAAATTGGAAGAGGACAGTCCTCTTCTGCTTTGTTTGATCTCATGGTAAATGCATGCATCCATTGAGGTTCATCCATCTCAACAATCAACTTTCTATTTTGCAAATATTGGTCCCCTGAAATACCAAGGCAAGGAAGAGAGAAGATGGATACTCACTTGGGAGGTGACATGGCAGATGACATAAAATATCCTAAACCTAAAGAGTTCTGGAAAACCAGCATAGGCCCAGTACAGACAGGCACTCTGTGGGCAGAGTCATGGCGGAGCATCCCCATGCTCGATGCCATGACTCCTCCCCTTGCACCATGACACCGCGCACTGTTCTAGACAGTGTGCAGCATCATAGCATGACCCTGGCACTGCATCTAGATGATGCAGTACCAAAAAGGGCATCACAAAGCCACACCGCTACAGCTATGACGCCCTTTAGAGGGTGCAAAAAGGAGCTGCATTTTCCAGCTCCTTTTTCCAATCTCCAGAAGCCGGATCAGGGCCACAGCGTGTGGTGGCCACAGCCCCAAACCAACTAGTAAAAAGGCGGCTGCATGTCAGAATCCTAGTCCAATGCTCAAACCAATTACACTGTGTCTCATATCTGTAGGATACAGAGCATAAATAATAGGGTCTAATCCTATAGTCCCTGAGAGGAAAATTTAATTCTCATCACTTCAGGTTGTTCTCCCCACTCTCTGTTTGTCCATGTGCATTTTCTAGTCAAAGGCTAAATGAAACTTTCATGAAGCACTGAAGGAAAGTACTTTCGATTCATTTTTTTTTATTCGCTGCAGCGAGTCTATAAGATGAAGACCCAAATAAAGGTTTAGGTGTAGATTATTCATTTTACAGCCCATCAGAGCTTCTATAGTCCACTATAGGCCTAGCTTGCTCATCTGTGTCCAAGCTTGCAAAGAGAACCACTTATATTTCAAAGCTCAATGACTCAAAGGATGGAGCTGTTTCAGTCTATTGAGTTAATGTGGGTGCTTCCATTTACATACATAGTAACCCCACTGCTAAAAAAAATCCTACAGGTTTATGGTGGGAATAAAGAGAAGAAGGCCCTGTGTTAAAACAGAGGCTAAGAAATTCTGGTACTTTCTGTTTCTAAATCAAATTTATCTGAAAAAGAACAAACATATTTTACATCAGAGTGCAAGTATAGTGTGAGGTGCGAACTGATAGAGTAGGACTTGGCACTGCCAGTTTCTACTCTCTGAAGGAGTTTCTACTCCTGGAGATCTTGTGTCAACGTCATCTACCTCATAAGGTTGTTGTGAGAAAGAATTGTACAAGAAGAAAGCCATGCACACCACTTTGAGCTCAGGGGAGGAAGGCTGGGATATAAATCCAACCAATAAAATAATCATTTTGCCTCCCGAGAATGCTGTTCATTTTGGTCAAGCCGTAAGAAAATCATTTTGGACTGGGCTGTTCCTCAAGCAGGCTTTAACTATGTATTTTTCCACAATATGAATTCAGGCCCTGTTGTTGTTGTTGTTGTTGTTGTTGTTGTGTGCTTTCAAATCATTTTTGACTCATGGTGATCCTAAGGTGAACCCATCACAGGGTTTTCTTGGCAAGATTTGTTCAGAGGAGGTGTGCTCTTTTCCTCTGAGGTTGAGAGTGTGTGACTTGCAACCAGTCATCCAGTCGGTTTCCATGGCTGAATGGGAATGTGAATCCTTATCTCCACAATCCTAGTCCAGTGCTCAAACCACCACATCAGGATAGCTCTCTATTGTTGTTGTTGTTGTTGTTGTTGTTGTTGTTGTTGTTGTTGTTTTATCCCACCTTTCCCCCCAGTTTGGAACTCAAGATGGTTCACAAAAGTCAAAACAAACACCATCACTATCTCCTCCACCACCGTCTCCATCATGACCATCTGAGTCACCATCAACATCACTTAATTCGCAAGCCATTTTTGATAAGATGTGCATTTTCACACATCGCATCCTCTTCTACAAACAGCTTTTCTCCTTGATCTTACACATAACTATATTTCTCCCAATCTGCTTATTTCAAGTTGTTTGCCATATGTTGCCTCTGATCCAGCTGGTGCTCTTTTAGCAATGATTTTAGTTATGATCAATATTTAAATGTTCTCCACATGTTTTCAAACCACTTTCCATATTTTATAATCGTCAAGAGCCTCTGTTATAAGTAACATCAACTAGTTAGACAGTATCATCCTACTAAACTGTTTTTTCTCCAGTTGCATTGGCTACAGTCTCTACTTCTACCTGGGATGCTAGATGTCTACCATGGAGCAGCGCATCTCCTGCGCATGCCATTAAAAGTGCTGAGCACCTTTGATACATCCTGTTCAGTAGTGGCTACAAGACTGTGGAACTGGATCCACTAGGAGCTTGGCTTGGCTTTTCATTCTTAAG
The DNA here is from genome assembly GCF_019175285.1 of Sceloporus undulatus. Classification (NCBI taxonomy): domain Eukaryota; kingdom Metazoa; phylum Chordata; class Lepidosauria; order Squamata; family Phrynosomatidae; genus Sceloporus; species Sceloporus undulatus. Next base: position 33,907,406 of record NC_056528.1, on the reverse strand, counting down.
CTGATTGTCAAAGTTTTATATTCCAGTTTACCAAGTTTTCTATCTGACCTTACTGGTTCCCACTTATGGTGATCCTATCACAGGGTTTTGTTGGTAAGTTTCTTCAGAGTGAGTTTGCCATTTTCATCCCCTGCGGCAGCGAGACTATGATTTGCCCAAGGTTACCCAATGGGTTTTCATGGCCAAGCTGGGATTTGAACCCTGCACTCCAGAGTCAAAGTCTAATAAGTTTACCGCGCTGGACTTGTAGAATGTGAATGGAGTGGAACAAGAAGGGAACGGAATGGGAGAAAATGCATGTTATTGTACAGGAGAACACTGCTGATGCTGCCAGGAGTCCCCAGTCCGTTCCCCATCCATCCCACAGCAGCTGATTTTGAAGAACAATTGTGACCAGTCCTTCAAAATTGGCTGCTGTAGAATGGTTGGGGGAAAGATTGGGGACTCCTAGCGGCATCGGCGGTGTTCTCCCATGTGATAACATGCGTTTTTCCTCCATTCCCTTCCGTTCTGCTCTGTTCACGTTCTCCAATTCCCGTGCGATAAACTCCTGTCTCTCAAACCACGAGACCATGCTGGTTCTCCCAGGTTCCATTGCCAGGAACCATTTTCAGAAAATCCAGTAGATATGCTTGGGAAGGCGCAATCAAATAATAGATACTTTATCATTGTGTTTTTGTGTCTTTTACAGAAACAGTAGTGACAAACTTCTGCAATGATGCTTATACTCCACAGTGACATCATGAACCATTGTGTAACAAAATGCTACCGCATTCTAGTAAGTAGAGCTAGCTATGGCTATTTATTGTTTTTCCCCCTTCCCCCTTTCTATCTCCAGTTCTTTCAATTTTTTAAAAAATATATATAATGGATAAACAAAAACATAAGAGAAAATGGTAGCAGGGCTATTTATGTGACACCCACTTAATCTCTGAGTGTGACCTCAAGTTCTTACCATGTCGATAAATGGATTGTCCTCAACCCTACTCCTACAACAACTCCACCCAAATGGATGCAAAGAAAATATTTGTGCATTGTATCATTATGGGATTAATCACCCACTGAACTATTGCCACAGGAGGCAGAGATGGCTATCAACACAAATAGCTTTTAAAACGGATTAGATGAATGCATTACATTATTGGGTCTATCAGTCACTACTAGCTAGGGTTTAGTCATTTATTTGGATGCTTCGAGGGTGCATAATCTTTTCCTTAACTCAAATGAATCCTCAGACCAGGGAACTGTATTAGAAGCAACATAAAAGAAAACCAAACAACAACAACCAAAAAATATACATTCACTCATCCAATGGGGGAAAATGCAAAATAAATTAGCAGCATTAGCTTGGCTTCCCAGCAGGAGGAATTATACAAAACCTAACTTCATCAGATTTGGAAGTTAAAAGCCTGCTTAAAAAGAAGGCTTTGTAAACCTATTCTGAGTCTGTTGAATTTAGGAGCAGGGATGGATTTCGTAAATGTCGGGCAGCAACAGAGAGCCCTTTGATCATTGAGAAAGACAATCTGGACCCTTAAGGACACAGCACTCCCTACAGATTTCCATAACAGAAAAGGGTTCAGTGAACACTCACATCTTCATAGGATGGAGAGCACATGGCTCATGGATTAAGTCCAAAGATCAATCCAAAGCATTCCCAAGCCTTTGTGTCAAGATGGAGTCTAGTCCCCTAATGAGGTACTGAAACTGATGGGACTGGCAGTCAAAGCTGACCCATGACTTTTCAATGTTTGAGGAGAAGAATGAAATGTTGCCACCTGTCTCTTCAGCATACTGGAGCTGACTAGAGTACTGGTTGAAATATGCTACAATTCAAGTTGATGTGCTTAATTCTGATGCAAAGGAAGGAATCAGCATCTTCAAATCCGGAAGCACTACCCATTTCCAAAGATGGAACACTTCCTAGATATTGGGGCTTAACAGAGGATGGATATTGCTGTTGTGTCTGCAATTAGTTTGTTAATGAACTGGTACTTCTGAAAACTTAAAATTGTCCATTTTGTTTAGGATAGTTCTTCTCCACTGGCCTTTCCATTTCATTTGGAGAGCTGTTTGAGACAGCACATGTTAACATGATGCAGCAAGTAGTGGTTTTTTGTGTACACCAAAAGCTTTCCATCCTTGGCAAAGACTGTCTTTTAAACCTAAAGGTTTCCAATCCTCTGAACAAAGCAGATGCCAAATAGCACCAGATCCTGTCACTTCTGGCTCCTTGATCCAGGGCAGTATCTCTGTTTTTGCTGTTTGTCATGTTATCATTTATCATCTGGCACATCGGTTTGGTCAAGATGTGGCTGGCATTTGTGACAAGGTGGGGTGCAGAAGTGTCAACTTTCACTGGTGATCTTAACCTTATTCCTGGGAGCTGCATTCCTAGTATTTCTATTAGTTTTTCTTTTGACAGTCACCGAGAGTCCTTGAGACAAATTTCCTCCTTGAATGCTGGTAATGTATCTCATCTTCCATGCGGTGATACTTCTGCACTCCCACTTTATTTCTGTCAACACCTCAGGATGGTGACTCAAAAAAACAAAGAATATATGACCCTAGAAGTTAAACAAAAAATTTGTCATTTGGTTCAGAAAAGCAGACACACCAAATAGTCTTTATCTTCCCATCTCTTCCAGTCAGTTGGAGAATAGGGTCATTTTTTCTCCCTCCTAATCCATTTATAGACATCGAAGTTCTTAGCAATTCGTGTCCCTCCAAGATAACAGGAAGAGAGATCTTCATTAGCTGATCTGACTCTGAGATGCTGAAGCTTGCAAGGAGGCAGAAAACATGATCTATGCCAATGGTATTCACGGCTAAAGCTGGAGACTGCATGAAAAGCGATTACAGGATGTGCCATGAATACTGCTGATCTGGGACAGGAACATTTCTAGACCTTCAAATCAAGTGTTATTTTCTCTTTCCATCCTCTTCAAGTAAAACTACTGGTGTCCATGGGTAGGCTGCTGACCTATCCACTAGCCATGCTGACACTTCAATTTTGAGGTAGTTCCCCAACTTGGAAATCATCCAAGAACTTTATCACACCAGGCTTATAAGGCACCACAATCTCAATAGTTGTCCCAAACACTGTCCAGGCAACTAGCCAAAAACTGATCGCTACACAGCTAATAGCAGCTTACAGTTCAGCACTTACCCACAACTACCTTAAAAATTCAAGCAGCTTGTGAGTAGGGGTTGTGTATTCTCAGCCCATTCAGGAGAAAGCCTTCATATCTGAAAGAGCCATATAGGTTGCCTGGATAGTTGGTGCCAATCTACAAGCAAAGGAGACTGCCAAGAAGTTACTATAATTTCTGGGCCCCACCACCTAAGACGCACAAAACTTCCTTGTTCCAGGCTACAATATCTGTGCACTGTGAATAGGCTGACCTACCCACAAGTGCTCTACTCTGAGGAAAAACCCTGAAACATTAAAAAAAGAAAAATCAAATGCTTCAGAATTAGGCCAGTTTCTGGTTGTACTTTACTCCGTTGTGTTTCAAGGCTTCTCAGTCCACTGGAAGTGATCTCCCATTCTCATAACTCAATATGTCCCAACAATTTCCAGTTCAGTCACATGCTATAAACTTACCTATTTCTGCAAGCCTTTCGGAGGTCATCGAATCCACCATCTACTTCATGGACAAAATAAATCTAAGCTACCATCTACTTCATGGCCAAAATCGTAGATGATACTAAAAGGATTCTGGCCACAGGATTTTAATTCTGTGTACTATGTATGACATGTTTAATTTCTGTTAGTATCGTTTTTAAATATTCAGGTGGTTAATAAATTGCAACTAATGGAGCAATTGTGGCTGCAGCAATCAGAAGCAGGACTGCTGTTACAATTGCTTTTTTGCAGCCTCACTTGTTGGTGGAAGGGGGCTGGAAACATCATTGCACCCCAATTGCTAGAACAGACATGCCTTACCCAAACTAGCAGCGGGCTATTAAGGTGGGTTTAGGGTGGAGTTCAGGCCAGGAGACATTATTTAGATACATATACGCACCTAAGCATTAAATTAGAATACCATATATATCTGAACTAGATTAAGATAAACTAAAAACTTTATCTAGAAAACTTCTAGCTTGAATTCAGGATCCTTTCCCCTTACGACTGCATTTTGTTATCCATACGTTTATTTTGCAATTGCCTTGCTACCTGCCATCTGCCATCTACACCATCATAGCATTATGATTTTAGGGAGAAAGTCAGATCCCCTCCCCCCAAAAAACCACATTATCTTACCCTAATCTTATAATATCCATATAGAACAATGTAAGGCATAAAAAACTCCATATGAGCGTTGCATCCCTTCTGCCTCCTCTAGACTTTAAGAAAACGGTTTTCCCCTTCCTGCATTCATTTGGTAATCAAAACCCAGATGCTATTGAATTAATAAGATGTTCACCTGCAATTTGACACAGAGCGGGCTGATTTTGCAAGAATCATCATGCAGGCAGTGGGATGCCTCCCTGTGAATGCAAAATACCTCATTCTTCCCCATCACCCTGCCTCCCGAAGCAGCAGTATGCTGAGATTTGCAGGACTGATGCAAAGAAATATGAGCTGAGTGCCTCATGATTAACAGCCGTTTATAGGTGCAGATTACGATAGATGGGTGCAGTACTTCTCCAGCAAATAAATTAGAAATGCCGTGATTAGTTCCTAACATAACAGGGCAACATGTCAGGCAGGAGAAGAAAAATCATTCCCTTCTCCCTGTCTTGCCTATAAGAAGAAAAAGAGTGCTTGCCACTGAATGGAAGATAGCCACCGAATGGATGCTAAAGAAGGGGAGAAAGCCACAAAGGTCTCATCTACATTGCAGCAATCATGCACTTTGACAGTGCTTTAACTGCCATGGCTCAATCTCAACAAATCCCAGGATTCCTTAGGATGGAGCCATGGCAGTTAAAGTGATGTCAAACTGCATTATTTATGCAGTGCAAATTAGACCTTAGTCTCTTTTTTATCTTTATTTTTTGCCTTTCTCCAAATTCGGCCATCATTTGTGTCCCATCCTTTTCTCCTATCGAGCTGTGAGACTTTCTTTCTCTCTGAGTGGAAATCCATATTCTTTTATTTTCAAATGCATTATTCCTCATACACGCCTGTATACGTTTGTAGACATTTTTTTCAGTTGTGTGAGTGTGTGTGTGTGTGTGTGTGTGTGTGAAGCAAGGTGTAGTTGGTCTCAAGTCTTCAGAGATACAGAATGGATATTTGAGTCAACAGTCAACAACAGTCAAGAAAAGTCAATAGTCAATAATATTCTTTTCTGTCCATCATGAAGTCAGTTTCGTGGGGCATGTGGCCATGTTCTAGAAGAGTTTATTCCTGACATTTCACTAGCATCTGTGGCTGGCATCTTTGCAGATACCAAGCTCAGGTCTCCAAAATAGCAAGGGGCAACACACTGAACCCTCTGTTGTTAAGAGTTCCAAAATCAAAAGAAAAGAGTTATGCTTAGCAGCAGCAGCAACAACAGTTAGCAAGTGATGAGATGCTCTGTGTAGAACTTTGGGGCCTTCCTAATAATGTGCATACACATTGCACACTCAAATTAAAAGGAGGCAGATTTATTTACAAGGGTACAGAATATGGGGGGGGGGGAACTATACAGAAAACCAATCATGAATATATACATCAGGCAAATAAGTAAGAAAGCTATCTGGCCTAGTTCTAAATTAATAACCAAGAGCACAAACCTCACAAAGGCAGGACTTCAGGACCAAAGTGTGAGCCACAATTAAGACAAGTGGTGTTGGGTTGATAAACAAAGAAGCTCAACTCCATTTTATAGCAAAAACCAAGAGCAACTCAAGTTAACTAATTAGGGATCCTGAATGTATGAACATTCAAGCATCTTGTCACGCAAGCCGCTTCTCGCCAGAATTCAGATGAAGCCATTCTTTCCCTAATGAGAAGAACTTTGATTAGTCTTGACAAATTCCAAAGGAGAGATAGCATGGGCAATTAGAGGACATTGCTTTAGTAAAAGGGAGTCCTCAGAAAGAGACACAGAGGAGGAATATGATTTCTATGCAAGGTCCAAGGAGACCAAAGGATTATCTTTGTCATTAAGGCAGGTTAAACATACAGCTGCATTTAGACCCCGCTGTGGATCAGAGGAGGTATAATTTTCAATGTTCTCATTCATGTTGTTGCAAGTATTGGCATAAACCTTACAGAGATCTGAATGCTAAAAGGAAGAGGAGGAATCATAACTGATAAGAGCTTGCCCTGATGCATCAGCATATAGGAAACTTGTGAATGATGGATGAAATACAGGTTAATTCTACTAAAAGATGTCCAGCAGATTTCAGAATAGATTTTCTATTTCTCTCTTCCAATAGCTGTAGGGATCTGTGTGTCTTATGTATAATCAGCCGACTGAAAACCTTTGCCATTTAATAAGGAACATCCTTCATTTAAAGTGAGTAGATTTTATCATTATTTAGATAATGAAATTTAATGAAATGATTCATTTGGTATATTTTGCTAGTGCAACATACCTCCCACAATAACCCTTGAGTTTTGAACTATTCTGTGGATACTACCCATTATAAAATCTAGGATAGATCCCTTGGAGCCAATATTATGTGGAGAGATGAAGGATGTCTTAGGGAAGGATATTAGTTTCTCACATCTATTCAAGAAAAACATTTGTAGTCCTTCATCTTCTTTGGATGGACAGATAGGTTTTTTCCAGCTCCTGTTCTGATTCTGTGCAGCACACAGGTGAAACAGCCATAAACAGGCCAGTTTCCATGTGCTCCCCGTTTCATGAGGTTCACCCAAAAGACAGTTGCCCCTCCTACAACACAGAAGTCTACTGTCACTACCTCCTCATAGCAATGTACCTCTGCTCTTGGATAATACTACAGGCCACAGCAAATTCATCCATGGTTTCCCATACTCTAGAGGTTCTTCTTGTTTGGCCAAGTACCTACACTCCCCATCAAATTCTGAAGGATGAGGCTGGGACAGAGGTGCCTACTATTTGCAGCTGATAGGAGACATTGTAGTAGGGAGTGTTATTCTAGATTGCTGATGGCCCCTTCCTTAACACTGAGGAAGTTGCCAGGTAATACTTACTCAACTGAGAATTTCAAAGGTTAGGGTTTTGCTGGTTCCAGTGAGAATTCCAGCAGCCCTGTGTCCATCTACTGGAAGCTAGAAACATCACTTCTGATTTTATGCATTATGGTTCACCATAAAAAGTCACCGTGAAACCATTTTTAAAGAACTTCTTGATGGTAAGGGCTGCTCAGCATTGGAACAGACTGCCTTGAAAGGTGATGGGCTCTCCTGGAGACTAGATGGCCATCTCTCCGAAATGCTTTCGCTGTGAATTTCTGCATGGCAGATGTTTGGACGATATTTCTCTCATGGCCCCTTTATGATTCTGTATTGGAATACCATCAGAAAGATGGGGACATCAGATGCGATTTTTTGTTGTGAGCTGCTCTGGGGACTCTTTGAAACCAGTTGTGTATTTGCTCTTTGGGCAAGTGGCTGTGTTGCTCCCATCTTTAGACATGGTATGCACAATCTTTTTAGCTATTTATTTATTCTTTTTTCAGTGCCATGAGATAATTTACTGGCCACCCAGCAAAGAAACACTCTCCAGAAATTATGTGGGAAAGTAACTGTAACTCCCTCAACCATCCATCAGCTCTAATTAGAAGTGCATTTGGGAAAACAACATTCTTCGGAGGAGGTGGGTTTTTTCCCCCTTCGCAAAAGTGCTTAGATCGTTCAGACACCATTAGAAGGAAACTAAATAGCCAAGCAATTTAATTTAATTTCTTCAGTCCTGGCTCATGTTTTCTAAACAGGATCCATAGATCATCTATTTTTCTGCATCTGAAGTATTGATTACAATGCATTTCCTCTGGAGAATTAAAGGTACGAACAGGATATTTCTTTCACTCAAACCAAGGAAGGAGTGATCAAAGCACTATTTTTCGTTTCGGTTCAGAATTGGCTTGACCTTTGCAAACTTTGCTGAGTTGCAGCTTTGGGGGGGGGGGCACAATGAGGACATTCTGCACATAAAATTCTGTCCCCAAAATGAATTTTTTCTTTGCTCCCCAAATTTCTAACACTACATTAACTTAAAACAACAGTTGAACATTTGGAACATTAGCCGTCCAAAGAAAGGGGGCAGATAAAGTTAGCAAGAGAACATGGACACAGCAGATAGTCTTCTAGGTTCTGGGTGTGAATGATTTTCAGTGGTTCACCCTCTTCAATATTAGAATTAGGGGTACTGAATGAAAATTTCATTGGGGCCAGATTTTTTATTGGGGGGCAAAATCCTCATTCCGCCACCACAGCTGTACCCCTTGTTTCCAGCATGCTTTTTTGGGGGGGGGGGGTCTCATTTCTTTTCTAACAGATGATAGTATATGCATGCTGATGGCACCACACAAATACACAGTATCATAATGTCTTCTGGCAATTGTTCTATTTCAGTTTCTCTATACCAGCCTCAAAGTATCTGCAACAGCAGGGAAGGCAAGGAATGTAAAACACCTTAGTTTGATCAGGTTGCATTTCTCCAAAATAATCTGCATTTTCTTAGTTTTTTTAGTTCCTGCATTAGAATTGGTATACCCTTGCGGGCATTTTGTCTAATGTGCATATTGACTTATATGATGGTGATATTGTTGTTGTGTGCCTTCAAGTCATTTCTGACCTTAAAGTGAACTGATCACAAGGTTTTCTGGGCAATATTTATACTTCTAAGGTTGGGAAAGTGTGACTTGTCCACGGTCACCCAACAGGTTTCCATATCTGGACAAGAATTTGAACCTTGTTCAAACTACAACACACTGGCTCATTTATTTATATATCTAATTTTGTGTGTGTGTGTGTGTGTGTGTGTGTATACAATGAGTATTTAGCCCATTCTCATTTTAAAATGTGTGATATCCTCTATATGCTACTTGTGTGCATTGTTTTGTGACTGCTTTCTCTAAGATTCAATTGCTACTCCAGATAGAGTAGAGACCCATTGAATCAATGGGAGTATGAGAAGTCAATGCATTTGTCAGTGTAATAAGTCTACTCTAGTTAGGACCAACAAGTGAATCTCAGCCCATATTTTTCATAAGTCTCACAAATGTGTGAATTCTTGAGATGAGGTGTGTTTCTTCTTGCAACATGTCTCAGAGGTGTGATAAGGCTACTTCCACCAAATGTGTTGAACCCAACACAATTATTTTCCATCCCTAGAGATGGCTTCTCCGCCATCTACTTGAGGCAGATAAGAACAAAAGAGAGGTTTGGATTTTTTTTATCCTGGATGTAGGAGAATAATTTGGCAACACATTTGCAGTAAAACATTTGCTAGAGACCTGTTATAAATAAGAAAGGAAGGGCAGCAATGACCTCAGTCTTGAGGTTAGCGTTCTGAAAGTCACATCTAGGCTTTGAGTTTGGCGGGGAGGACTTGTCTCGTCTTCTCATCTGTCAATGACAGAGCTGCCAGAATAGAAATCACAAGGCATTTGCTACAAAGGTGTCATGAACTTGGTAAAATTCTTTGCTTCCATAACTCTTCAAGGAGAATATTCCTGGATTGTACTGTTTCTGGGAATCCTAAAAACTTTCTGCCAATAATGTCAGATGAAATATAATCTTTTCTTTCCCAGAGGTGATGGTGGTGAAGATGATGGCAGAAGAAAGAACTTTGGTAACACTTAAGGTGCTTTTGCTTCCATACATGTCCCAGGAAACCCACAAACTTAGCATTACACTGCATCCATCAAAGCCTACCTGCCTTACCTTCACATTATATGCTGTGTGTTGTTTTTATGACCCAATTTGCATTGATTAGGACATGGAAAAGCCAACATTCAAACAGCAAATGCTAGATCACTGCGAGGGAAAACATTCCCACAAATCACGCTGGCAAAGTAAACAACTTGAATGCTATTAAATAATTCATACGCACAACTTCTTGACATTGGGGAAGCAAGCTCTCCACCAGCAGCCTAGTGGAGCTCTGCAGCCTGATTAATCTGCCAGAAAAATTATTAAGAAGGAATGAAGCAGGGCGACTCGAGGGAAAAGGAGACTATGGGGAGAGAGGGGCGCTTAGAAAAATGTTTGCAAAATAATGACAGCCACTGTGTGAGAAATCACAAGTTCAGTGGATAACTCTTTGATGCAATCATCATGAAGATTTATCAGGTACTGGGGAACCACTCCTGCAGATAGAGATATAAGGATTTCTATTGAAGAGCCTAAACTAGAGGTGGAGCCCATGTGTCATGAGCAGCCTGGACTCCTCACTTCTATGGCACTCGAAGCCCTTCTGAAACCCTCAAAGCATCCAACCACACACCTTATTTTCAGGTTGGGCTTTGGGTGATGGTCCACCTCAAAATGATCTCAACTGCCCTCAAGCAACCCATAAATACATAGTAATTCTCCAACAGAATGCTCCAATCCACCTGAGAAGACTAGAGAATATCAAAATCAGCCAAAAATAGTGACTAGAAGTGAGACAGTGGCACTTCCAATGCATCCAGATCCATGGGTACAACCCATAGAGGGCCTTGTTGTTGCATGCCTTCAAGTCATTTCTGACTTATAGTGACTCTAAGGTGAACCTATCATGGGGCTTTCTGGGGCTGCGTGTGTGAATTTCCCAAAGTAATCCAGTATGTTTCCATGGCCCAGCAGGGACCTGAATCCCAATCTACATAATCCTTGTCCTGCATTCAAACCACTACACCATGATGGATGTATAGGGGGTCTTACAAGGGAGGAATCAGGCCCAGCCCTCCATGAAGCTGACCAGGCCAGTCTAGACTAAGGTGCTTGGACTATGTGGGTTTATCTATAGAGGTCGAGTTTCAAATTGAGTTTGCTAATCCTGAGAAGTACTGATAAGGCTCTAAATTGAATTGAATGGCTCTGTTCTTGAAGTGAGGAGGAATATAATATATGCCTATGCTTGCTTGTCTAGGGGGATCCATTGTCTAGGGGATCCAGAGGGCTGATAAGTCTTCCCCACCATGTTTCCAACTCTCTTGGATTTTGATCTGGAAAGCAACCCTGTGGTGTTAAAGCCCAGGTCTCTATGGAGTCGAGTACATTCCCCCCTTTTATTTATTCACCCCATTGGATGCAGTGGACTCGCTCATCCATTAGGCAGGTTGAGATGACTGACTCAGGAAGCAAAGCAAAAAGCAGTAAGGAATTACAATCCCTTCACTTCACTGGAAAATTTCTACCATTCTGCAATGCCTTTCTAGTCAAAATGGCTACTGCATAGCTCTCCAGAACAATTCAGATCCAAAATGTCTGGCTCTCAGATGTCATCAAGTCCCAGATCCTGTCTGATCTTGGATACTAAGCAGGGTCAGCCCTGGTTAGTCCTTGTACGGGAGACTGCCAACAAATACCAGGTGCTGTAGGTTGTAGTTCAGAAGAGGGAGCTGGCAGAAACCCGTCTGAGTATTCCTAGCCTAAGAAACCCCTATGAAATTGATATTTCCATAAATCAACAGGTGACCTAAACACACACACCTCGAAGATCAGCTATACCTTTCGTAATAACTGGAAATCCAGTCCAATCTAATATCATGACATAGGGTCCTACAGTCAATATCTGAATATCCCAGAAAACTCATCCTTCCACAGTTCTTACTCAGGCTAGGCCTAGGCATCTGGTTGGCATGTGTCTCACGCCAACCTTGTTCAGAGATCCTAAATTCAATTTCCTCTGGAGTTATTTAGAACTACCAAAGAATGTAAATTCATGAAGGATCAAAGACCAAAACACTGAAGCAAAAAAAGAAAGGTTGCTTCAATTATAGCCTCACAGTCCTCCGAGCAATGGAAGGTTTCAACCTCCCATTTGCTGTAATTGAATTTTCTTATTATTATTCTCGATTAAATTCACATGGTCTATTACTTAAATGCAGCATAGACTTCCCAAATTGCGTGCCTCGATTCTTTCAGGCTTGGAAAGTTGTTCCTCAAGGTGTGTTTGGTTTTGTTATCCAAGCAATAGGTTACAGCTACATTTGGGCCATAATAAATTAGTCTTAATAACAGCAAATCAGTGGAACAGAATACATGATCTGAATCATCCTGCTCTTCTAATCTGGTTAAAAGATAGTGGAGCTTCTAATTTCCTCACATTAGTTCTGCCCAAATCGTGCTTCTACATGGCAAAGAAAGGCTCTCTTAATTTATTCTTGTTCACTTATTCAAGTTCCTGATCTATAGAGAACGATTTCTGTATTGATCTCTTCCTAATAGAACCCCTGGACACTGCAAATAGCTCCATGTCATGTTCTTAGAAGGCGAAAAGATGGTATATTAAAACTGTGGTAAGCTAGACTGCATAAAGAGAAGCACCAGCAGCCAAAATGCTTGGGACCCGGGAATGAGGAGTTATTATCGTTGCCTCTCTTTAGCATTTCCTTCTTGCTGCTGTCAACTTTCATTATAGGAGATGGGATAGACAGAAGCTGAGTTCCTACACTGGTCCAGCATAGAATAAATATCCACTGGCACAGTTGCATTACACAATCCTTATACTGAATACCAGCATAGTGAATCAACTGGCATTGAGCATAACCCATTGGGCAATTTCAATGCACAGTGCCTGAAAGCTGTGCACATATACCTGCTATTCTATTTATTGTAATGTGCTACTACATGCATAATGGTCCCACAAGCCTAGTTCTGGTTACACAATTGTCAGCCGGATATGACTATTGCACATTGTCCAAAAAAATAAATCCCTCTGCATGCATAGCACAGCTGATACCTGTTTAAGTCACTGAAAGAATACCAGGTGAGGTCTGCTGTAAGCCTTTTCCGCCATGGGTAGAAAACAAGAGATCCTCCAGATGTTCTTGGACCACAACTGCCAGCATTCCTAAATGCTAATTGTGAAGTCGAAGGCTTTCATGGCTGGCATCCATAGTTTTTTGTGGGTTTTTCGGGTCATGTGGCCATGTTCTAAAAGAGTTTGTTCCTGACGTTTCGCCAGCATCTGTGGCTGGCATCTTCAGAAATGCTAATTGTCCATAGAATGAGGCAGAAATTGGACCTGCTTTTGCAAAGGAAGAACATCTTTGGGATTTTGGAGAACAGCTTTAGGCACAGAAATTTGACAACAAAAGGAGGAGGAGGAGGAAACATGACACTGTCTGAAAGGTAAGACCTACCAGTTATATATCTCAGCTCCAGGAAGTAGTAGGTTGAAGAAGCAAGAACTTATTTGCTGAAAGCAGCTGTAATCATTTGATTAAAAATGATTTTCAGAGACTGATCCCCCCCACACACACACACATATTGTAATCATACCTTTTATCTTTTCTACTGCTTTGTAGCCTTCTGAATAATTTTCTAAGAGCAACCCACATGGATTGACTATTATTTGTTAGCTTTCCCTTTGTATGCATTAGAGAAGGGGGGTGTTAATTAAAGACTTCTACTCCTTCAACACAGATTTGTGAGACAATAGCTTTCATTTTTAAGTGGATATAGGTAAATGGATGCAAACAATGGAAGTAGCCCATGTTGGTTTGCTGCACAAGGCAACCCACCCTTCCAAGATGGCACCCATACTCATTCTATCTATGAACCCAAGTGGACTAACAGTTGACTTTTTCTTCTACTGTGGTAATGAAATTGTATCTTCAGTTGCATGGGACTAGAGTAAGGGATACAGGGAAGCGTGTATGGCTCACCGATCTCTCTTCAAACACCTTGCTGCCTTCTCCCTGCATCTACTTCCAAAGTAAATGACCTCACTTTAGTTCATGGCAGGGCCAGTCCTGGAAATAAAACACCGCCATACACCAAATTCTATTTTGTTTCTTCCCTATGCATTTTGTTCTTTCAATCCCCCCCCCCAAACCAAACCAATAGGAAGGATTGCAACAAAGTCTCAGGATGATATGCTTTATGGGCCCAAACAGGGTCTGTTTCATGGGAGTCAGGAGCTTTGGACTGAATGGAACACCTTGACCCTGAAATATTTTGACTGAGATCCTGCATGGCACGTGTGGGACATAATGCTCAGCCCTTCTAGTTGTGCATCACTTTGTGTTCTGACCTCTGTTAAAACTTTTAATTCATTAAATGGCAAGAAGAGGGGGAGTAAGGGAATTGGAGATGACCAAGCAACAGGGATCATTCCTGTTGTAGTTCTCTAGACAAAGGGAAGGGTTTTTTTGTGGGTTTTTCAGGCTATGTGGCGATGTTCTAGAAGAGTTTATTCCTGACGTTTTGCTGGCATCTTCAGAGATGCCAGCCACAGATGCTGGTGAAATGTCAGGAATAAACTCTTGTAGAACATGGCCACATAGCCCAAAAAACCCACCAAAAACTATGGATGCTGGCCCTGAAAGCCTTCAACTTCACAAGTTACCTTTTTCCTATTCCTATTCCTCTTTCTGGAGAACTCAAACAGGGATGGGAGACAATCTTCATTGCCTATAAGTCCTGACATCTGCTCTAGGGAAGATTTTCACTGGAGCTCCAAAGACTACTCAACAGCCACTTGTGCCTCATCCAAACCAGGACATGCAACTTCTAGTTACCCACAAATCTATCACCAATAGGAATCTGGTGCATGGTCAGGCTTATTATGACAGTTTGAAGATCTTTGCCTTGAGAACGTTTTGGCATTGATGTGCCACTATAGATCCATTCCAGCAGCAAAAGGCACTTCTGCCCAGCCTTTCTGCCACCCATCAGGGTTTAGGACAGCTGGATTGACTACTATGCTAAGTGGAGTTTCACTGCACAGTGCAGAAGGGACCCACAGTAGAATGGCAGAGCATCATTTTGTTACTCCTAGAAATGTGCTATATGTTCTACAGAATGTGATATAATTGATTGGGGAATACTAACCACTCACCAAGTTAGAAATCCTAGGTTTGCATAGGAGGGAGACATGCCAGTTAGAGTAATCAGAACATGGCTGTAAGGATTGAGGTTCAGGGAAAGTTGGCTTGGAATGCATCCTCTTCAAAGCTCATAAAAAATCAACTTTCCATTAAATTCAAGCAAATTTGCAGTGCTCCCATGGCCTCCACTCCGTCACACCCAAATTGATCTAGCTAAATAGGGAGAGATGGATAATATGCAGCACTGGCAACTTGGAGTGTACCACTATTCAAAGACCTGGAAGTTTGGAGTGAACCATTGTTATTGATGCTATATTATTTAGAGATGGGGCACTGAAAGAAGAGGGGAAGAAAGAAAATGAGGGATGGAGGGAGGGAAGAGGGAGAAATTAGGGGAGGAGAATAAGACAGAGAAAGAGGGAGACAGAGAGGTTGGCACTTCTATTGTTAATTACCTGAATACATATTTCAGAAATGTTCATTTACAATTATGAATGCACCATGATTTATTGATGAAGCAATGCACTGCACAATATATAACAGTTAATTAAAGCCAGCTTGTGAGTCACATTCATTAAATTTGAATGATTTCTTAATAACTACCATCACTGTGTATCTAATTCTGGTGAGGTTCTGCCGAATGTTGACTGAACAACACAGTTATACTTCCCCCACCCTCTTTTTTCCCCCTTCAAATGTGATGCTTGCTGAGATCAAAGTTATTCCAAGTAGTTATTATCCCATTAACAAGCAAATCTATTATAAATTATACATTTTAGCCCAGAATTTAATACATCAGCAAAATTAATTTGTGATTTTTTTTCTCCCAAAGCAAGTGTTCATTCACCAGTGTGACCATTTTCTCTTAAAGACTTTCAGCAGGTAAGAGATGTAGGAGACTGGCTCCATATTGTGTTGGATACAAGATCAAATTGTAATAATAATAACAGCAAACAGCAGGTCCATAGCATGTTCAAGATTTTGAAACCAGGGATAAAACAATTCACTCAAGTTAGGAGGATGCCAGGGTATAACAGATGAATCATGTTAGTTTTACTTGCTCCTCAAGTCATTTAAAAATTAAAAAAAACTAAAACTTGAAGATCTTTCCATCTCACATATGAATATATGTGGTATTGAATCTGTGTGTGTGTGTGTGTGTGTGTGTGTGTGTGAAAGAGAATGTGTTTGCATTCTTCAAAATCAAAGAAGCAATAGGTTTTTTGTTTTGGTTTTTTTTTGGGGGGGTTGGTTTTTTTTTTTGTAGGGAAAGATATGCAAAATCTGGAAAATGATGATAGTTTGGGCAAAGGGGATGTATGCACTTGAGCAAACTCAAAGGACTCGATCCCAGGAGTGTTCTTTTTCTCCTCCTAGAGTAACACTTTCCACACTTGGAGAGCCAAGGAAAGAAATAATAGCTTGGCTCTGTTTAATGTCTAACCAAACTGTCCAGTTGAGAGACACTCTGTTATTCTTCTACATCTAAAATAGTGGCAATTAAAAGTTTCTGCATATTTACACTTATTACTTACTTGCTTATTTGCAACAATGGGAAGATACAGATGGGCGGCTCCATTGTGCCCGTTTTTGCCCGTCATCAGCACCGCACCAACTCCACAGCGTGGCACCGATGGTGCTTGCGCATGTTGACACCACCACTTCCAGCAAGTGCTGTTTGGGTGTGTGGAGGCCCGCGCGCTCCATGTAGGCGGGACACTGTCAAGATGGCGGATGGGCTTCCCTACTAGTGCTGGGCACTTATGGATGCCCAGCCCTCCAGAGCCCTCAAATCAGCCCTATGACAGCACTTTTGGCCATCTGTACCGGGCCTAAATAATGTCTCCTGGCTTTGACCCCCCAAGCTCACCTTAGCAGGCCACCAGCCATATTAGTAATATGAGAACCATGGTTAAATATTTGAAGGGATGTCATATTGAGGATGTTTTCTTCTGGAAGGGGCATTTACAACCATGGCGATAGTGCCAAGATTGTAACTACACAGTCTTACTGAGTACAGAGCAGTTATGGATCTGTAATTCTATGTTATAAATCTGTAATTGCTTTGAGAATGCCAGCCCTTTTCTCTACATTATTTGGAAATGTTTGAGGGGAAATAGCAACATTTTGGAAAAATCTTACCAGGTCTCTCATGACAGGGGTTGGCTTGATAGAACTTGGTCCACTGCCATATCAGCGGGGGAAACTTCATTCTCTTTGACTAGCCCAAAAGGAAATACACCAAACAGCAATGACACCAATACGGCACCAAACAGCAATAACACGCAAATAAAGTGAATGGAAAGTAGACAAAAATGACATCTTTTTATTTTTGGGAACTTCCTGAAAATAAAAAGGTGTCATTTTTGTCCACTTTCCATTCACTTTATTTGCGTGTTATTGCTATTTGGAAGAAATGTCATCTGAAAAACCTCCCACATTTGCGGGGTTTTTCTACTTTTAAATTCCATTTCTGAGCAGGATTCGTCTAGTGTGATAAGGTCCTAAAACAGAAAGCCAAGAGATTCACTAGTTGACTTTGGACTCTTAAAGGCCTAGGGTTTTGTTTTTTTTATCCTGATCACCACAATGTATGAAGCATATTGACCTTTTAAGTGTCCCTGCATGACAATTTCTAATGATTTCACTATGCTGGGATCTGGTCCTTGCATATGCATTTAAAATGAGTTTATCTGAATCTTGGAGATGCCAAATCTATTTCTCATTTCCAGTCCAAATTGGCACTTAATTTCATATTCAGTTTCTGAGCACTGTTCTGTCCCTCTCTCTAGGCACTTAGTTTCACTTTCAAGTACCTTGTCAAAGAAGGCTGCACTTCGAATATTTATGATGCAAACTGTTTGCATGCACTCCAGCATAATAAATCACCAACTGAGCAAGGGATTTCTCCAGTCCTGTTCAGCATGGGACATCCAAGATCCTTCAATAATAACTGAAATCTTTGTTTGGAGAAGCCTTCGTCTAGCAGACATTAATGAATCTTTGCGGTACTCCAGCTTTGCAGTGAAGACTTGTTTACAGAAACACCAGTTCTTCATAAGACCCAAATCTCAAACTACTATAATCTCTCCTGTGACTTCAGGAGCTGAGATACACAGTGTGATCCAGAAGTAAGATCCAGAGCAGGTGCACAGTACGTTCCATGATCCTACTGAAAAGAGGGAGCCATGAACCGAGTAACTCTCATTTCAAAAAAGTGACCCCAAAAACCTGAGTCGACTTATCCACGGGTCCATATAACTATTGTACTTTAACTCATATATATATATATATATATATATATATATACCACAAACAGTTATGCCTCCTGCAATTTTGTTAGTTCTTTGTTCTTTGGCATTATCTTCCTTTGCTTCAACCTTTAAATCCTTAGTTACATGACCCTAATTCTTACTCTCGACCTATCCATGGGTCATATCAAAATCCATAATTTTGGTCCCAAAACCTACCCTCGACTTATACATGAGGTTAACTTATAGTGGAGTATATACAGTAATGTCTAGTACAAACAAATTTACAATTAAAGTAATGCACAAGCAAAGATATCAAGAAACAGAGGGCAGAAAAAGAAGGGGGAAAGAAGAAAATGGCATATAGTGAATACATAGTAAGGTCCAGAGCTCCCTGACCAACCCTGACTGATCTCTCTCTCTCTCTCTCTTTCTCTCTCTCTCTCTCTATATATATATGGTACAAATATATATATATATATATATATATATATATATATATATATATATATCAGGGACGTAGCTAGGATTTTAGGAAGGGGGGGGTCCAGACTAAGTGCCACCATTATAATGGGGCTTGAGTGTGGCGGCGCAGCCGCACACATCATTCATTTTTCGAAGGGGGGGGGGGGGCCCCGGACCCCCGAACCCCCCCCCCCCCTTGGCTACATCCCTGTATATATATTTGTACCATTACAGATCTAACTAAATGATCCTATTAAAATAACTAATAACCATAACCACAGATTATTACATTGTTAGATTTCTTATTGCTCAAAAAGTCCATAAACGGTTCCAATCTTTCAATATGTATTGAATAGACTTATATTTTAGAACCCATGTTAATTGGGTCATTTGGGTGAACTCAGCAACCTTAACCATTCATTCTTCATTCCGTTTCCAAGTTTGAGCAAACCACTTTGGGCCACTACAGACAAGCTCCATGACACTACATTCTAGTTACCTAGTGGAACAGCTCCTCCAACCATCTCAAGGAGATTGCACTGCAACCTGGGCTTTCTCCAGTCAGAGAGTTTCCCCATCACATCACTAAACATGAGCCTCATTTGCCTTGTAACAAATAGCCTTGCATCCAAGAACTGATTTTGATGAAAATAAAATGTTCTTGTGAAGGTTCACCAGCATTTCCAGTTCAAGAAGGGTGCTCTTATCTGGAAATGAAATCTTCCAAAACTGTCCATGTGGAGGGCTTAGATAGTGACACCTTTGCTATTTGGTGGTCCATTGCAAACAAACTTTGTTTCATTAACAAAATTGTGAAAAATATTGTTCAGGCTATGTGTATAAGGTTTACATGAAGCATACATGAATGTCACGTGTCCCATCCCTTGTGTCCCATTTCTGAGATATCTCATTATGCATATGCAAATATTCCAAAATCTGAAAACCTCCCACATCCAAAAACACTTCTGGTCCCAAGCATAAAGGATACTCAATTTGTTTTAACTCTCTTTTTTTGTTGGAGGTGAAATATTTGGGATCCAGAAAGTATTACTTGTAAAGCAATTTAGGGGTTTGCTCATGGCCACCTGTCAGTGGCCCATCCAACTAAACCATAAATCTCTCTCTCTCTATCTTAGTCTCTCTCAGGCCTATTACAGACGCCAAAATAAAGCTGCTTCGGGTCTCTTTGGAGGTATGCTGTTTAAATGATGCATGCACCCTAAGATCCGGAAGCTGTCACCAAAAGCTGCACTCCAGTGCTTAGGAATGGAGTGTGGCTTTGTCGCAACCTCCGGACTCTTAGGACCCATGCATCATTTAAATAGCATACCTCCAAAGAGACCCGAAGCAGCTTTATTTTGGCAGTCTGTAACAGGCCTCAGTCTCTTTCTTGAAGCTTATTGACTGGTGCAACCTGGTGAAATGTTAACAATGGAAACACGCTCGATGTGGCAGACGATATGGAGCAAACTCTCTGCACTTTGATGTCATCCTTGTCCATTTGACCCTCATATATTCATGCTTGTGGGAGCAAGTGGCCTCCTATGGGGCAGTGAACAAAAGCTATATTCAGCTATTTTACAATTCTATTCTAGCATTTCAGATCCACTTCTACACTGAAATCCATTAATCATGGACCAGAATGAGGTTTGGATGGGTATGGGTAACATAGGCTATGTCTGCACTGCAGAATTAATGCAGTTTCACACTGCTTTAATTGCCATGGCACAGTGCTATGGAATTCTGGGAGTTGTAGCTTTATGAGATGTTTAGCTTTCTCTGTCGGAGAGAGCTCTAATGCTGCCACAAGCTACAATTCACAGGATACTATAGGATGGAGCCATGGCTGTTAAAGTGATATCAAACTGCATTAATTCTGCAACATGACAGCAGACATGCCCTCATGCGCCGCATGTAATGCCACCACCTAATTGGAGATCATTTGTTTTCGTTGCAAATCACCGATAAAGTATATATTATAGCTAGAGGAGATTATGTTTTTAAAAGTACTTATCCATTTCTAGTTCTGCAGCCAGCAAATAACCATCTTGATAAATTGCTCTGAGCATTAGTCAGGTTCATGCCGTCCCACTGGTTTTCATGTTTCTAGCCAAATTAAGACAACTGAAATAGATGGTTATAATTGCCTCTTCAGGTAATCGCTACAGGTGGTTCTCTTCTCCCCTCCTCTACCAAGGCATGCACCCGGGTTGAACAAATATCTCCCAACCAGAGGTGCCACTCGGTGTTTTTCCCCCAAAGATAAATGTGAAGAGGAGCTGTTCCTATGCTCCTGTTCATGCATATGCAACAGGAGAATTTGTATCATGACAAAGCTACAAACCGGCAATTAAATGTGTGCTCCAATACAGACAGCCCCAGAGTACTAAACTTGTATCAGGTTAAATTCGCCCTACAGAAGGAGAGTGTTTTTGTTTCCCTGAGCTCAGTAGATGGCAGCAATAGGTCATCTCTAAGGGTTTGCTTCAGTTTCTGATTAATTCTCCATGTCAAACCAGATTTCGGAGGCATCCCAATTAAAACAAGGCCAAGATCCTGTAATTATGCTAGCATGATTACAACAGCAGAGCACATCTGCACTGTCGAAATATTGCAGTTTGAGACCACTTTCAGGGCTGCTGCTGCTGTGTGCCTTGAAGTCATTTCCAACTATAGTTTTTTGTGGGGGTTTCAGGCTATGTGGCCATGTTCTAGAAGACGTTTCACCAGCATCTGTGGCTGGCACCCTCAGAGGAATTTCCAACTGATGGTGACTCTAAGGGGAACCTATCATGGGGTTTCCTTGGCAAGTTTCTTTTGGGGGGGGTGCCATTGCCATCCTCTGTGGCTGAGAGAATGTGACTTGCCCAAGGTCATCCGGTGGGTTTATGTGGCTGAGCTGGGATTTGAACCCTGGTCTCCAGAGTCGTAGTCCAGTGCTTAAACCATTATGCCATGCCGGCTTTCTTTCATGGCTGCAGCTCCATCCAGTTTTGAAATCTTGGGCTTTCTAGTTTTACAAGGTCTTTAGCCTTCTCTGCCAAAGAATGCTAGTGCCTCACTGACCTACAAATCCCAGGATTCTGTAGGATGGAGCCAGGGTCATTAAAGTGGTACCAAGCTGCAATATTTCCATAGTATAGATGCATACAATCCAAGCAGTATAAAAATGGTTGCTTGGACAATTGATGATGCCACAGGGCAAGGAATTGTCCCATCTCTCCTTTAACATTTTGGCTCTGTGAACCCCTCCTTCCAGCATTTAAGAAATATGCAGTTCCAAATTGGCAGTTTTGTCTCTGATCATCACCTTCACCTCGCATCACAAGTCCTAAGAAAATAATGCCAGTTGTGTAAAAGGCCATTGTGAAAGCAGTGTGCAGCTAAAAGGACCCAGCCTCCAAAGTGCAATAAATCCAAACCTGAATAAGCACCAGAGATTGGATCCAGAGGGACACAGATCCAGCACTGCCAGTAGAGTTGCACTGCACAGCCACTACAATGAATACCACCATCGCACAATGTACAGTGGGCCATTTTTATCTGCTGGGGTTTGGTTCCAGCCCCTCCCTGCCATTGATACCAAAATCCATGGATGCACAAGTCCCATTAAATACAATGACATTTTAAAATGGTGCCCCTTCTATAAAATAGCAAAATTGAGGTTTGCTTTTGGAATTTAGGTAGTTTTTATTAATATTTTCATGACTGAATCTGTGATAAAGAATATGTGGATATGTAGGGCTGACTGTATGTAGACCAATGGTTAGTGTCCATAACTGACAAGCCATTGTGCAAGTGCACTGCACAACACACAAAAACAATGCACAGAGGAAATGCACTCCTTGCGCATAGCACAACATATGCGTGGTGCCCGATCTCTGATGTTGGAGGTGTTTCTTTTCTTCTTCTGCCTAGAAATGCTTGCTGCAAGAACAGCGCACAAATTAAAGAAAGCGGAGACATTTAGACACAGGTGAAGCCATGCTGCACAGGTCTGACCCGCCTTCTAATGAAAGCATTTGAAGGATATTTCTCCTTGACATTTTGAAAATGAAGCTCAATGAATTGTGCAGAAAGGGGAATACAAATGTATTCATTCATCCCAGCTTTAAAAGTGCAGGAGGTCCTTTCCGTAACACAGCAACACAACCCCATTCAAATCAATCTCAGTGTCTGTTAGGCAGAATTTCTATAAAACAATATGCAACTAGTACTTCACTTCCATTCAACTTTCTAAAATATTATGTTCTACATTCCCGTTAAGCCAGAGGGAATGTGGGAGTAAGGGAACTATGCTACACGTGCGACTCCATTGCAAGAAGGTGGCAGGATTTTGGAAAGAAGTGCGAATGAGGCCTTAGAATTCTCTGCTAGATTGCTCTGGTCTTTTCATTCAATATAGTGGATTATAACAATGTTTCTCACACATTGGTCCTCTAGGCAATTTGAACTTCAACAACCAGATCTCCCAGACAATATGGCCAGTGTATAGCAATCCTAGGATCTGAAGTCCCAAACATCTAGAGGACCAAAAAATGGGGATCACTGGACTTGTCCAGCAGATATTTATCTTCCTAACCCACAACAAATCCCAGGACTCTCTAGAAATTAGCAATGTCGGTTAAAGTAGTGTCAAACCGCAGACGATAGTGCAAGCACACTTTCAGATCCCCTGTTTGAATTTTGCATTTTGAACATGACCACAGCTTCTATCTGACAGTCTACCCACACTATCTGTTTGTGCATGAAACTTACTTTGCTTTTTTTTTTTGAGGAAAGCTAGAGCAGAAAGTGGGTGAAACATAAAGTTCATTGTCATCTTAAAGTCATAATAGTAACCATTATTCAGCAGGTAGTGAGGCATTGGTATAACAAATACAGCCACTTTTTAGAAACAACTAAAAGCGATGAGGATTTTGTTGGTTTCCATTTCCATTTCCACACTCGGTGCAAGCAGGGGCGTCTAAAATAGATAGTATTTTTAAGGACTATGAATCATCCATGTAGCCCCTATGTACTGCATAGATAACTCTCAATGATGCTATTAAGCATCGTTCAAAACATCACGCTCGGCGGGTGAGTCATAAGAAGAAGAATGAAGTGTCTCTGCACCATTGGCTTTTAATAAGTGTGCACACACATATGACATACTTTCTGGAGGTGACAGCTTACACTCAAAATGCATTTGTTTGCACAGTTAGAAGATGGAGGATGGAAACCTGTTGGTAACATGGACAGACGTAATGCAAAATTATGCACCATTGGAGAATGAGGTATCTGCTATCTCCTTTACACAACGATAACTCTTTACTGCTAGAGCTCCAGAGGATGCCTTCATCTTCAGGCTTCCAGCTTTGAGGACTTGTCCTGGTCCATTAAATGGATGGAGAGAAGCAAAAGCAGCAAAGAACTAGATCTACTGCATGGAGAGAGTTAGACTGCTGCCACACTCCAGAATTAATGCAGTCTGACACCTCTTTAACTTCCATGGCTCAATGCTATGGGTTCCTGGGATTTTGTAGTTTGT
The DNA here is from genome assembly GCF_019175285.1 of Sceloporus undulatus. Taxonomy (NCBI): domain Eukaryota; kingdom Metazoa; phylum Chordata; class Lepidosauria; order Squamata; family Phrynosomatidae; genus Sceloporus; species Sceloporus undulatus. The sequence continues at coordinate 33,883,247 of NC_056528.1, read as the reverse complement.
TGTGACACTAGAACTGTCTTTGACAGAGAAAGCTAAATATCTCACAAAACTACAAATCCAAAAATTCCCTAGCATGAGGCCATGGCAGTTAAAGCACTGTCAAACTGAATTAATTCTGCAGTGTAGATGCAGCCAGGGAGAGAGTAGAGGGCCAACCAACTAACTCCATGTATGATCTTGGCCACAGAGATGGAGCCTTTCAGCTTTACTAGACAGCACTTTGTTTACTCCTCCTGTGCTCTCCTTCCAGATACTCTTAGGGTTGCTAAGAGTTTTTCTCTTAATCTTCTGGCATTGTTCCAAAAATGGATGGGGGAACGAAAGCTTGTTAGTTAAACCTAGGACTTCTATCTGCATGCTTTTCTCTAAACAAAGACCATTTATTCTTTACTTGAACAAGAAACCAAACACTGCATGATTATATTTTAGGGAAAGCTAGCACTTAACTCAGGAAGCTATTCAGAAGGGACTGAATTTTTGTTCACACAGCATCCAAACCAGATTATTATTATTATTATTATTATTATTATTATTATTATTATGCTTTATTTATATAGCGCTGTAGATTTACACAACACTGTACATACAAACAATAAAATGGATAAAGTAAATCAGGCTAACAGTATTCCACTCCATTTTACCCAAAACAACAACATGCTGCAGAGGTTACTGAAATTCCAGGTGTATCTAAGTTGCCTTGCAATCCACTACCACTGGCATGGCTCCATCCTATGGAATCCAGGGATTTATAGTTTGTTGCAGCACCAGAGTTTTCTGACAGAGACAGCTAAGTGTCTCCAAGACTACACAGAATTCTATAGCATTGAGCCATGTCACTTAAAGTGCTGTCAAACTGCATTACTTCTGCAGTGTAGATGTAGCCAAGTCTCCAGAAATTAGTGGAGCTTCCTTTGGAGTAAAGGTTGCATGCGGCCTCCAAATCATCTCTCAAGAACAGTTTTCCTTTCTTGAAAGCCATGATCCATGCTCCCTGCCCTCCTTGGGAGTGGCGCATGTGTGGATTGCATCTCATAGCCTCTTGGACAATGCCATTAGCCTATTTCTTATTGCATTCTTGGATGAGTGTCTCTCTGCAGTGTGGGATCAAGCCACAGTCTTGCATCTGGGTTAATAAACGGTGAACAGCCTTTTGTTATTCTTCTCTGCTGGAGCTTTTCTATTTCGGTACTTATTTACAGCGGACAAAAAGAGACCATTTTAATGCAGTGCTGAGAAGAAGGCAAACAGGGAGTCAAGGGGGATAAACCTATTTCTTTTCAGAAAGATTTATGACAGTCTTTGTGGGATTATTCGGGTAAAAGAGCCAAAGCTGTTGGTTTCAGTCAAACATACGCTGACATGTGAGACAGAGAGGGTCTTCTTTTCTTAGAGCTGTCCTGTATCAGTGGTCCCAACACTCAGAAATAACAGGCTACCAATAATTCAGTTGCTTGTAACAACTTATTTTATAATAACATCATATTTCAAAAGTGGCATGAGTGTTAATGAGGGACCCTTTTCTGTTCACCTTGGAGATATCTCAACAGGCATTTTTCAATGTTTATGCCATTCTCTTATCAATCTTAAGGTTTCTTTTCCATAACTAGAGAAATAGGGAAAAAGCATATGCCAATGTAACAACTTACTTTTTGATCCCTGTAAGGAGAAATAGTGATGAACAGAAGTGACATTCTAGGTTCTGATGGACTCCATGCTATAATTAAAAATGACAACTTGGAGAAGATTATGGTGAATCATACAATCATGGAGTTGAAACTGAGGCAAAGTCTTATCTTTTCCAAGACTTTGTTAGTTCAGGAAATCCACAGTTAAAACACTACCGATAGCTATCCAACCCCTGATTTAAAATCTCCAGTGGTTTTTCATAGCCGGCATCCATAGTTTTTTGTGGGGTTTTCAGGCTATGTCGTCATGTTCTAGAAGAGTTTATTCCTGACGTCTTGACAGCGTCTGTGGTTGGCATCTTTCTCAGAATGTACTACCAGGTGTGCCTGCTTGAGTGATTACAAAATCACTGGAACCAACTGAAACTTCATGCTTTGCAAAACAAATAAACAAACCCCCAGCTCTTGTGAAGGCATGTTTTCTGTTTCAGCTATAAAATAAACATGCAACAAAGCATGACATTTTATATAGTTGAATATCCCCACGCTTCCACACACCTCCGTTCACCAACCGGAAGTCTGAGATTGTATCCTCAAGGACTTAATTGCCAGTAACTAAGCCTTACAAGAGACTCTGCAACTTTTCAGAGTGGAAGAAAAGGTCATGCATAAGCTATGGGATCATCTAATGATGATGACGTGGGGAAAACAAATGTGGCCATCTGGGAGGTCCAGGCAAATCAGGAGCTCAAGAGGGCCAGATTCAGCCCCAGGGTATATGGTTCCCTACTCCAGGAGCACATGCAAATTCATGTTAGGGAATATGGCTATGGATGGTTATGGAAAGCAGGCGAAAAGAAATGCAAATAAAAAATAAGCTGGCTCTGTCAAATGGCAGGCAGATGGCCAGTGAATCTGAAAAGAGCTTTTCTGGATCAAACCAATGAGCTGTCTTGACCAGTAACCAGTTTTTCACAGACTGGAAGAATGCTAAATTAGCAAGTGCACAGATTATTTTGCAAAGTGGTCTTTGGTGTACACATGTTAAAAATAAAAGTTGCCCAAGACTCACTTTACGCAACTGTAAAGGCAGAACAAGGTGAAAGTCAACAGAAAGGGAATGTCACAGTATTGAGGCCACACCAAGAAACCCCTAACTTGTGGGCACACTAACCTAACCATTTTTAATGGTTGGCACCCAAGAACATTTAGTGAAGTAGTTTTTAGTGGGATTTGATGGGCGATGACAATCTTTAGAAACCTGTTCCTATGTGATTTATGGCTTCTAAGGTTAGCACCAATACTTAGACTGAGGTCAAAAAGCTTACAGGCAGCCATTGAAATTGACATTAATTGGGAGCTCTATCTTCTGACTTAATTACCCTGAATAACATATAGGTAGACACAGTTTGAATCACCTGTAGTTCAGTGCCAGCCAATGGCGCCCACATCAATGGGTAGGTTAATCCACTCCAGGTTCGATGTGAACTTTCAAATTGCTACTCCAGGTGCTGAACTTTACTACGAAAATTGGTTCGGCACCTTGGATATCTCTTTTAAAATTCAGGCTAAAATAAAGAGAAGGATCACCATACTGTTGTTGCAGCAGCTATGGCTTCCAGTTTGCTTTCCTGTCCAGATTGTAGGCATCTAAAAGAAGACTGACAGCTAACCACATCTTACAGCAGTGGAGGGCAACCACTGGAGGCTAGGGGCTGCGCATACATACATATACATATACATATACATTTACATATACATATATATTCTACCCTTAAATATCCTCTAGTATTTTGGCAAAATCTTGCCATGTCTTTGGGCCCCACTAGGAACTTTGCACTCAGAATAAGCTTTTGACACAACAGAAAGTGGTGTCACATCTTGCTGACCTCCTGTTTTTAAGAAGATTCTTAAAATTTCTGCTCTTGAAATGTCCTCGAGGTCCTCCAGCCCTCATGTAGTCCCTGTACTCCACTTTTCTGGGCCCTAGTGCCTCCCACAACTCTTCCAAAGTCCCCTAACCATAAAAAAATATGGATGGATACATACAACACACGAATGCACATTCATATCCATAAAAAGACTGCATGTGGAATTCCACTTCCATAACCTTGTGCTGAATGCAGACTGTGAACAAAATTACCCAGTTGCTTCTACAGGTCAACGTACAAAGATGTAAGACACCAACTGGATTGCAGCTCAAATCTGGGTGTGGGATTACTTGACAAGCATGTTAGTTCAGGAATGCTGAGCTCATCCCTGTCCTGAGTCGCATTGTCTGAGATCCTACATCAAGTGGGTAGAGCATTACATTCTTCTGCACAGCTTTCCTTCCAGTCCTGCCAGCCTTCAAACCCCAGAAGAACCCCATGATGCACGTGCTTACTGGTGGGGAGGGAGGGAAATTCAGATGAAGAAAACAAAGCTGGTCTCATCTTAGAGAGGTGAAGACATAAGGATGTGTTCACAGACACCCTCCTTTTCTTTCCCCTGGGAGCCCGGAGCAGCCATACCTTCATCATCTGAATTGCTTCTCCCTCCATCCATCCATCCACAGTATTAAGCAGCAGCAACTTTTCTTGGTCAGTGACAGCTGCAAAATGAAGTTTTGGAATGGGAAACAAAGGACTACAGACCATCCCCCTAAACCTCGTCCTCATTTCCACATTAATCACACTTCATGCATATACGTCACCAAGAGGATGCCAGCCTTTGGTTATCACTCCTTGTGGATTAAAATTGACATGCTGACCTCCTGCAATTCTTTGTTTTTCTACACTCGGTAAAGGTATGAGATCCATGTTAATGCACTGAATCTGTCAACCCTGCTTAGCCCATGACCCTCACTAACCTTTCTTTTCTGGCTGCTCAGCTGTTCACAAGCTTTAGTTGTCAACTCAACCAAACAGCCAAGGTTTATGGGTTTGTGTTCTAAGGCAATGCCCTGCGGACTGTTTTATCCAATTAATTTCCATATGGAGTCCAAGTAAACTGTAAACCGCCATCCCTTGAGGCAAAAGATTGTCCCAGTCATGCACTCTGACACCTAGAGTCAATATCTTGGAGTAAGCGGTTTTTCGACGACAACAACAACTCTTTGGGGAGTGTGATAATTGGTTTAATGTTTTAATTAATTAGACTGAAGAGCAGGTGAATGGCCACCGCTTGGTGAGACATTTGCTTGGGTTCCTCAGCCTACAATCATTCAAAGCAGTAAAAAGCTGCCAAACTAATCCATTCATTGAGTTTTTTAGGTTGCTAATCAATGTTCATTAAAAAAAATGAATGAAAAAGGTGGGCAGGGTTTTTTCAGTGGTGGTTCCATGTTGATTCCTATATGATACATTTAGCTCACTGTTTGCTTTCCTTTCGGTGTGCCCTAAGGATCTTGTTGGTTTATTTTTAAACTGATTTAAGTACAATTCCCAGTATTCCATAGCACTCAGTAATGGCAGTTAAGGTGCTTAAACTCAAAGTGCTGTCAAAGTGCTCATTGTGACAGCAGAATAAGTCTGTGATTTCTCTCCTATGGTAGAAATGTCTTCGAAATTCATTTTGCCTAGTGAATTATTTGTATATTTCACACATATGTGTAAAACAGTGATATAGTAGATCCAGACCTTGTAGGATCAAAGTGTGCAGAGCATTTTATTAGGATCATATGCCATATACTCATTCTTTCTGAGTTTAGCTGCAGTCTCAGAGTAACTGGATGGTGTAACTGGATTGTTGTTAAGTAGACCTTGCTATAATGCAATGTATTTCAGGATGACTTGACCATGAATGGGCGATTTTGAATCATTAGCTCCAGAATATTATTTCAGATATGTAATTGATATTTGATAACTGACTGTTGTTTTGTTGCCAGGAGAGAGTTGGGGATGGTTGTTAGATTATTATGCTGTGCTATGTTATGTTTTGACTATTATTATGCCATGTTATGCATTTCCTTTTATACTTTGTATTCTTCATGATGTAATTTGGATTTTTTTTGTGTGTGTTATTATTCTATTATTATATTATTGTGGTGTAATTGTGTGTGGGGGGTATATTTTTGTATTTTTCTGTTGCCTTTACTTGTAATCTGCCTTGATTCCGCAAGGAAAAGGCGGACTATAAATAAA
>NC_056528.1:33850935-33877488 GCF_019175285.1 Sceloporus undulatus | reverse complement strand
TATTATTATTATTATTATTATTATTATTATTATTATTATTATTATTATTATGTGACTGTGGTGGAGACAATGGACACGATCCTGTTCACCAATTATGTAGGGTAAAACTATACTAGTGTAGATGTGCTGAAATTACTGGATCAGGTCACTGAGCAAATGACATTGTAAAAGGGAATATGACAGTGTATTCTCCTATTGCCCTGCAGTCAATCTAACTGCTGTAAGACCCATAGCTAAGGATTGCCTTTACGGAACCTCCTAGACAGAGCAATTGCTTCTGCCAAGGCTTACCATTAGTGTAACTGAGACTGCATAGGTTGGATATGATTCCACCTTTGAGCAACCTCTAAGGCGGCTTAGCTAGTTGCATAATGCACTGCAGCATAAAGCCAGAAGAGGAGCAGCACAGCCAAAAGATGGTAGAACAGTTGGTTGATACATATCAAGATGATTGTCTATATATTTGACAGCATTGTTGGTGTGTGGCCAGTAGTGACTAGTGTACTCATGTTAGTGTCCTTGTGAATCCAATCCAGGTTATACACAGATCTTTAAAAGACCTACAGTATCCAAGTGCTGAATCCATTCCCCAAATATCTCTCCAAATCTTACAACCCAGAGTGGATTCACTTTCCCAATAACAAAGGAACCCTTGGTTACTACTGTGAGGAATGCCCAATGAGTGACTACCCTCCAGCACTGACTATACCACTTCATTACCCGTGTAAGGATGAAGGAAATACTGGCTACCCAGATTTTGGCAACAAACTGACACTGGCTCATTAGTCTTCATTAAAAGGAAGGAAATATGTTGGATACGATGATACAAAATGTGTATCAGAACATGCCTTATCTATAGATTGTTTCTGCAAATGCCAATTCCATTCCCTTCTCTGGGGAAAAAACAGTCTTGGATAATATAATCTTTCTTGATGTCTCCAAGTTCAGATGATCTTTTATTCATACAAGTTTGACTGAAGATCAGAAATAAAATCTCCCTAAGAAGTTTTCTAGGCTGGGAGGGGAAGGATGCCTCGCCAACTGCCGTTTCTCCGGCTCCTGGCTCTTCAAATATTCTTATTAGCCCTCCCTTATCTTTTTCATTCCATCTTGAATGCCTTTCCTTCAAATAATCTATTTGTTTATTCTCTGCTTTCTTGTTTTATTTTTGTTATTTGCATTTACAGTCTGTCTTTCCCTTACGCGGGGGATCCGTTCTGGACCACCGCGTAAGGGAAATGTCGCAAATACTCGAGCCCCTTTGAAAACAATGGGTCTCATGCACACAGTCAGGTGTAGTGTGTGTGCTGCTGGCTCATGCACCATTACCGGCTTGTGGCTTTCAACATATGGTGTACGTGCACATGGCACACCTGCATCAGTTATTATTAAATTAACATAGTGTTGCTCAATGTGATTAGGAAAAATGCCTTACCATCGGAAATGAACATGGAGTGTGTGTTTTTATGATGTCCTATGAGCTCCAGTTTTTCCCAGACTTTGATTATCCAGATGTTTGGGACTTCATCTCCCAAAAGCTTTTTAAAAGCACAAATCGGACCTGAGGTGGATCATATACAATTGTTTAGACTGGGTTTTCTTTTTTTAAAACAGGATTATACCACTTCTGGCTCCCCATATGTTTTTAAACTGAAGCTTCCATCAGTCTAGGGGTGCATCTACATTGTAGAAATAATGCACTTTGACACCACTTTAGGTGCTGTAGCTCCGTCCTATGGAATTCTGGGATCTGTAGTTTTGTGCAGTATTACCCTGCCAATTGCCCTATCTTAAAATTCTCATTATCCTTGTCCTGCTGTCTGGGAATTGAAGGCCAGTGAGATCTCAAGGGCCAAAGGGTCCTCATCCATGATCAAGAAGCTTGCATTTTAAACAATCCAGTATTAAATCCCTGCAAATATTTGAGGATGTTACTGAAGACAAGGAAAAACCACGTGGAAGTAATGCTTCTGGCTTCATAACAGTGGGGAAAAAAAGCTTCCTTAGAATCACACGGTTAAATTTCCAGTGTCTCCATGACTCTAGCAGAAGCAGTTCACTGTGCTGCGTGGATGCATGTGTGTTTTTGGAGGAAAGGGATTACAAAGTTAATCTATCTAAGAGCTACTTTGCAGTCACAGAATGTACCAATTACTGCTGGCAAAGCCCCTGAAAATGATATCCTTTTTTCTTCCTTTAGTTCTCCGGTGCCTAGAGATTCCACTCCAACTGATCAGAAACAGCATCTTTAAGGATCACTTACTCTGCTCAAGTATTATTCTTATGCTCAATTATGCTCTTCTTGTATTATCTCAAAAGGTGGAGGTGTGTTTTAGCTGAAATTTGTTGAGGGTTTTTTTGTTTTGTTAAAGCGTTTCTCATACCCCCCAAAAAAAGGGGGGGATCCTTAACAAAATTAAAGTCCTACAACATGCCTCCCAACTTCTAATGAGAAATAATACCTTACATTAATACCTTCCTTGCCTTTTCTCATCACACTTGTATAAGGTAATCATAGGGGACATTGAGAATTTCCCCCTCAATTCTCACCTGTCTGGGAATAGGTGGAAACAAATGAATTGGTTGAACTTAGCACCCAAGGTTTTAGGTTGGTATGAACGTGATACAGAGGTTTTTCTATGATAACATTCAGTTTTTTGAAACTGTCTCCTAGAAACTTGAGACAAGTTCCATTCTTGATGGGACTAATAGACAGGTAAAATCAAAGCTGAGCTATCACATCACAGTCTATATTTCATAACCGTATATACCCATTGCTATGTTGTAAAAACTCAACAAAATTCACAAAATGTGAAGATGCACATCCTGGCACTGGGGAAAGTGCTCCAATGCACATCAGGCTGATGTACTTTGGGCACTTCTGATACACGTTCAGCACTTTTGATAGACATTGGGCACCCCTGTTCTGCTCTGCTCTGCTCTGGTTCTGGATGAGCATTGGAGAGCACCCGATATTAATTAATGTCCATTTCACCTTAAATAAATGGCCCATCAGTCACTAAATCATTGCGCAATGGATCCATGTGCATTGTCATAGAATCATAGAGTTGGAAGAGACCGCAAGGATCATCCAGTCCAACCCCCTGCCATGCAATCAAAGCATCCCTGACAGATGGCCATCTAGCTCTGCTTAAAGACCTCCAAGGAAGGAGACTCCACTACACTCCGAGGAAGGAGTGTATTCCACTGTCGAACAGCCCTTACTCTCAGGAAGTTCCTCCTAATGTTGAGGTGGAATCTTTTTTCTTGCAGCTTGCATCCATTGCTCCGGGTCCTAGTCTCTGGAGCAGCAGAAAGTAAGTTAGCTCCCTCCTCAATATGACATCCTTTCAAATACTTAAACCTCTTAACCTTCTCTTCTCCAGGCTAAACATCCCCAGCTCTCTAAGTCCTTCCTCATAGGGCATGGTTTCCAGACCACAGTAGCTCATAGGTGAATATGGGTGTTGCAAAACTACATCACACAATTTTGCACACATAGGGCCATTGACAAGGGTGTTATTCCCAAGCATAATGCCAGTCGAATGCATTTTAAAAGTTTATAATGCAAAATAGAAGGCCTTCATTCTATTCTTTTTGATATTAAGGTCGTAGTTTTATCCTTGTCACGTGATGCGTTTGCGTTTTAATAAACCACTATGGAGGCTGAAAGGCACTATAAAATGCTTCCATCAATGAAGATTATGAGGAAATCTCCATTGGCTTGATTTTTTGCATTGGAAATCATCCACTGTAATTTTGGCAGGCTTGGATTTCATTATGTCTTTCAGTTAAAGCTCTTGATGATTGGAACTATAATTCCGAAATGCACCACTGTGATTTATTCTTTCTCTATTCTTTTTTTCCCCTCCTTTTCTTTCTTTTTGATGGGTGAAGATGCCCGAAATCAAATCTTGACTTTCCAAACCACAAAGGTACCGGGGAGGGGGGTTAAATAAGTAAGTATCCTTTCATATTATAATACTATTCCACTTTATATCCTATTGCATGATGGTTCCTTGGAGTTGTAGTTTAGGGATGGACATTCAAAATTCTTTAGTAGCCCATAAAACTACAAATCCCAGGACTCTGCAGTTTACAGCCATCAGAATTAAAGTGTAATCATAGTGCTTCCGAATTTCCTGACAAGTTATGGCGGGACTTCTTTTTACTTCTCCATTTCAAATTTCAACTGGAAACCAGCTCAGACCACACCCAAAAATACAATGTCAACTTGTGAGACATCTAGCATGATATCACAAGGAGTCAAGAACACTGCAGGCAAGGAGACAGTCTCTTTGAGGATGATAGATGCATTCAACTGTATGTCTGGGACTGAACACCAGGGCTTTTTGAAGCAGTGTATCATTTAAGCTTTACATTTCACAGAGCCGTTCCTTTAGAAGAGAGACTTGTCAACAGGATTAAGGGAATTGCAGAGGTATACTGTAAATTCCATAGGGGTTGTGTTAGATTAAAGAAAGCCTCAAGCCAACTGTAGCTGCTTAGTTAGATCAGAGAATTTGAAATTGTATTTGTGTATCCCTAGACATCTTGGATGTTTACCAGGGCCCTTCATAATGGTGAATAAACATCTCTGAAAGACAGGGCAGTGTATTAGTTAATTTCTTTTTTTTTTCCTCCAATGAAAGATTTCATTCTGTGAATAGTCGTCTTAAAGGCATGCTAAGACACCAAGAGGGTTAGCAAGAGATTAAGCGTTGCTACCTATAGAAAGCGGTAATTACTAAAATGGCTACACATCTGTTCATGGAGTTTCTTTTGTCTCCGAAGTTAATACCCCGAAGGTAACTCATAACTGGTAATTATATTACCAGCTGGCAATTTTCTAAACTCCTCTGGCTGTCCAAAAGGGGTAAAAAGGTATGATGGGAATGAACGGCGTACAGATCCCTCACCATCCGCTCTCAGCCATATGCAAGGGAATCCTTTGCCAGAGGAGTCCTTGCATTACTGAATCCTAGGCAACAAATATTTACAGGTTGATTAAAGTTTGACTGGGAAATTTCAGTCCAGAATTTGACTTGGAAGGAGCACTGCGCAAAATGAAGCCAAGTCTCTTCTTACCCTGAATAAAATCAATCCATCCAAAAGTCAACCTTTCTTTTATTTATGAGAGTATTATTTTGAATAAGATCCACCTTTTCCCCACTAAAGGGGGAAAAATCAATTCATCATTCTCCATGTCAGGTTTTCAGACTGTTTTGAAATACTGCAATTTCCTTTGGGAGTCCCAATTGCTTTTATCTAAGTGCTCTAATAGACAGTTACATTTTAAGACAACCCTTTGAGAGTGTCTTCTATTATGTGTCTTTAAATACCTCTAAAATTTCAGAATGCTTTACTTTTTAAAAAAAGAAGTCATTTAAAATCATCCAATACTTGCAATTCCACAGCTAGGAAGACAAGCATAGAGAACACTGTGAAGAGTAGGAATGGAGAAGCATCCTTACCATCTAGCCTCCATCCACCAAATATTCCTCATCAACTTATACCACATCTTTGAAGATAATGGCATAATCTCCTTGTGAACACTGCAGGATGCTCTTCATGTGCTGTTGCAACTTAGAGATACAACATTTCACATATTTTGTTCTCTTTGGCTGCTAGCACATTGCAAAAATAAAGCAATCTGACACCCCTTGGTAGCCCAAGATTCAACCCAAGCCTATTAGGAAATGGATAGTGTCCATTGTGTAGCCATCCCAGACAAGAACCGACACATCACACTGCTGTTTGCAATTTAACCCTGTGTGTTTTAAAAGCAAACAAACCATTCTGACCCAGCTTTAAAAGATCTCTTCTGCTTTCCATTACATGAATATCCTAAAATGGAAATCCCTTCTCCCCAACCTGGCAAAATCCCTTCCCTTAAAATGACCAGATCTGACAAGAGCTTGATATTTTGCCAGACCTGCAAAACTTTGTTATGTTATGATTCATCAAGATATCGACATTACGGACCTTTGCATTTAAAGTAATCAGAAAATTCAGGTTGCCAAGAATTACAAGCTGGCAACAGGGACTATGAATGTTGAACAGGAGCTGGCTCATTCTTTTATATACTGGCCAAAGGACTGAGGAGCACACTATTCTCAATGATAGAATGCACAGCAAGACGGATCATTGGTCTAATGCAGTACGGCTGTTTTTCTTGTCAGAAAGTTCTCGCTGGAGATAGAAGTGCCAAATCCCTATTCGCAGAACTGATCCGCGCGATAAGATAGGATGATTCCCAAATGTAAGTAGCATCCACACCATATATTTTGATACTACCCAATCCACACTGTCTGGAGCACTGTTTTCAAGTTTTGCTTCCCAAATGGTTACATGAGATGAAGATAGATTGGACAGAGCCGGTGAGAGAAAGAGAGAGATGGAGTGGGCAAGAGAGAGCCCTTATGGGATGACAAATGGCTGGAAAGAGAAAGCCGCTGAAATATTGCTAAAGAAATCAGGAACGGCAAGAGAATACAAAAGAGTGGAGACAAAGGATATGACAACTGCACCACACATTGTTATGAGATTCAGTTGGGGGGGAAATATACGTTGTGCTAATATTTTGCATATTCACTCAAATTTCCTATATTCTCCCTGTCCTCTTCTATGTATGGCTCATTATATAGGAAAAATATGTAGAACAGGGTGGGACCCACCTTTTGAGCTCCATAGGTTAAAATGGACTGGAGTGGGGGAGCACATACATCAGCTTAAATGCATTTAGTCCACTTCAAGCAACAAAGCCAGGCTTCCAACATTGTTCAAGAAGTAACCTAATGCATCCTTATTCAGTACTGTTTCCCCAGCTGCACAATAAAAGTTGAATGGCAATGGGGCACAGCTCTACCCCATAACCCAAACAGTCACTGTTTGGCCAAAGGCATGTACCCCATTACAGGGCAAATAAACAGACTTCATCCTTCAAAACATCCATGTCACTTTGCTGGTGGACCCTTATGCTCCGTGCCGGTGTCCCAAATGATCTCAGTCCTTGTTTTTTTAGAATGTTTGTGACTTTGTTGCTGTCTATTAGAGAACTTGAAGAGGATATATTTGATGGTTGTACTTCATTTCTTTTTCATTTTCTTCCTTTCCTTTTTTTTTAAAGGAGATATATCAAACTTTTAAATAAAAAGAAGTAGGACATGGTGTGTCTATCTAGTAGATGGTAGGCAAACAGATAAATATACAGTCCTCCCTCCGATTTCGCGGGGTATCCATTCCACCTCACGAATTTGGAAATTCACATATATTCAAGCCCCATAGCTTTGAATGGCCTCATACTTCTGAGTGTGGCCATGTGCACATGTCATGGGCGCATACACCATTAACTTTAATGGAGATCACCCCTCCGTTTTGCAGATCAAAACTGCAGATCTCAAGTCCGTGAAGCTATAGATCTGAAGTTCCCAGGAAAGAGGTGAAGACCCCAAGCCAGATGAAAGGACTCAGTCAGGGAGGTCATGGGCATGAATTTGCAGGACTTAACCAGAGCAGTGGAGGATCAGGGATCTTGGAGATGTCTCATCCACAGGGGCTCCATGAGTCGGGGTTGACTTGAGAGCATTTAACACCAATGCCACTAACAAAATTCTAGTCAAAGTGTGTTTACTTGAATATGAAACTGTTTCACAACTCACTTGTTTCCTCCAGTATTGTGGAACTCAGTATTCTTGGAGGCTGACGTCAACAGTTGAAGATAATAAGACAGAAACTAAATGTCTTTGGAAGCATCCAGAACCTCTCATCTTTGTCTTTGTAAGTAAACAAAGATGAGACAAGGTCCAACAACGGCACAGAATGTTCCTTGCTAAATACCGCTCATAACCTTCAGGTTTCTCATCAAACAATTCTTAAATGCTTTGCTTCAGCTTAATTGCTGCTTCTTCAAACATTGTGTGCAGCCCCTTTTTGCAAAGAAAACCTTTTCTCTTGCTGCATGCAACAAGTAATTTTGCACCTGGGTTCAAGCAGCAGGTTGAAGCCATGGATTGAGCTGCTGCTTTCTTTTCAGCTTGTAGCAAAACAAGAAAACAAGCAAAGAATCCTGCAGCTAGAGGAATTCAGGTCTGCTATAATGTTCTGTCATTACTAGTGACCTCTAAGTGTGAAATAAGGTCAATTCTTCCTCTCTCCCTCTCTTCCCTAGCCTTGCTCACTCTGTTTGCATCTGGTATTTTTCGTTCTTCATTTACATTTTCCTCATCGTTCTAGCTTCGCTTTCTCAAAAACCTATTGCGGGAAGCAGTAATTTCCATTGCTTCTAAAAGACACTTTAAAGAATATGACAGGGGAGAAAGAAGGGTGAGAAAAGTTCAGCTAGCCAGACTCTGTCTGTGGCAGGAGTTCTCTCTGTCTCTCCCTTTTTTAAAATGGGTAATGTTATGCATGAGCCAGCTTTGAATCCTAAGAAGCAGCCTACCAAAATCCTGATTATCTCAGCTGGAATACCAAATTATTAGCTTTCCCTCCCTTCTTTCACATCCCCCTATTGATGTTCTGAAACATATTTGTATAGACCTCATATCTCCTGTTTCCCTTCAGGATGAATTGGTTTTTGTGGGGTATGGCTGGCATCCAGTATCGCAGTTCCAGATGCATAAGCGAGAGTTACATTTCCATCACTGCTCAATATGCAAAGGGGTCTTGTAGCACCTTTGAAACTAACTAGAGAAAGAAGTTGGTTGCATAAGCTTTTGTAGGCTTTGGTCAACTTCCTCAGATGCATCGGAGGAAGTAGAGTAAGGCCATGTCTACATGGGCCATTTAAACCAGTTTTCCCCCACCTTCACTGCAACCTGTCTGCCCAACACAGACCCCCAATTTGAGCGTGGACCATCTTCAAGAGGGGAAGCCAATTCTGAATCAAATCAGAATTGAGGCATTGTAATTAATTGGAAACATCCTCTTCATTTTAACTGTCAAGGTGAGCTGGCCTTCAGCCAGAGACCTTGCCCTCACATGCCAACTGGGTCTTGATGTCTTTGACACAACGATTTGTTCACTCAACCCCTTTTTGACCAAGTGGAATTATATCTAGCTGATGTTAGCTACTGGAGTAGCACTGAAGCCATCACACCTTCACTAATTCAGTCCCTTGGCTATACCATTAGGCCAACGAGGTTCTCCCTGGTGGCAAGTATTTCTGAATTAGTTCCTCTCCAAATTAACCACATCTGCACAGTTTCTTGCTTCTCATCTTGAACTCTGCCCACTTCAGAATGGCTTGCGCTGACTCCAGTTGACCTCCCAGTCACTCATCCATCCCTTTCCTAGCACTGCCAATAAAGTGAGCTCCTGCAAGTTCACTTTGACTTGATTATGAGCTTCTAATCGAGATGAACCTTTCTCCTTTGCCGCTTTCCTTTCTTGTGGGCCGACTTCCCAGCTTATCTTTGCTTTGACTCTCCGGTGCCTATTGCCCTTCCATCCCTGATGAAGAGAGCAATGAGCTTTGGGAGGAAAGGAAGGAAATTTAAACACTTGAAATATTAAAGATGTGAAAGATTATTTGGAAATGCCTGATGGCAAATAACTGGTGGTTTTTAATTCATCCCTTTCCTCTGGTAGCCCAGATTGTAGCCTGATGGAGGATAGCTTCACTTCTTGCTCCTGTAATGTTCGAAGTGATGCTCATGCCTCAATAATAAGAGGAGGAGAAATAGTGCATGGTTTAAGAGCTGGCATGTGTTGTGCTTTGTGTTGCTTCCTCCAGTTTGGCTGGGAGTACTGAAGTGACAGTTAGGTGGATGGGATAAGAGTGTGGTCTGTCCCATTGTGTGTGTGTGTGATAAAAAATAATGAAAAGAATCTGATAATGAAAAGTATCTGTTTCAATGGCTTTTGAGAAATGGGAAAGTAAAGCATCACTTTTAAAAAGTAACAATAATGACAACTAACTACAAAGGGGAAACTTCTGTCTAATCTGCACTGCAGAACTAATGTGGTTTGACATTGCTTTAACTGCCATAGCTCCATTCTATGTAATCCTGGGACTTGTAGCTTGTTTTGGCACCAGAGCTCTGTGACAGACGAGGCTGGTGCTACAATAAACTACTATTTCCAGGATTACCTAGCACTGAGTCAGGGTTAAAGTGGTCTCAAACTGGATTATTTTTTCAGTGTGCTTTGGACCATCGTCGCAAAAAGCTAACTTTCAAGCTCTGTACTTCACCAAGATATGAAATACAAGAAGGCACTGTACAGGTGGGACCATGGTCATGTCTGAAGAAAAGGTGATAGCAGATGCCACCTCCAAGTTGGAACGCCTGCCACTTTGTTCCATGGTTTGCTAATGGCTGGGCTTTGTAAAACAAATGTGTAGACATTCGCCGTCTCTCCAGTATTTAGCCATACATGCAGGATTGAAACAGCCACTAAACAGATGAAAAGTCTAATCAACAGGGTCTTTCTTTGTTGTTGTTCTTGTTGCAAAGTGAAATGTTCTGGGCAACTTGCCCATTGCTCCCCTGAGTCACTTTTTTTCAAATCAATGACTTCTGGATTCTCAGTCATCACCATCGCTGCCAATTGGTTTGTTTTCTGATCGCATTTTTTAAAAAATCCTGAAAACACTCTATATTAGCTTGGATGGAAAAGTAAAAATTCCCAATAATCTCATGATTTATTTAGCTAAATCAGACAATCAAGTGTTTCCATCTCCTCCTCCTCTTTCTCTTCTGTTTGGGAATCTAAAATAATGTTTGAGAGGAGAGGAAAGGGGATGATGATGATGATGATGATGATGATGATGATGATGATGATGATGTGCCTGAAGTGAGAAGATAGAATAAAACATGGAACAGTTCTCTTCCTTTAAATTTATTCTATTATTTATTTAAACAAATAATGCATACCGCGCCTTTCTAAAATGAGACCCAAGGCAGTTCACATCATGAATTACTGAAAACAATGCATGTCGAATTTTAAAAAATGGATAAAAAGTTAAAAGGCAATTAAACTACCCTATTAAAACATACTGAAACTTTACGATCTTGTCAGTTAAAAATCTAGCAATAAAAATAAAAGTACAGCACAGACACCCCATTAAAAGACCTTTCTGCATAGACAGTGAGTCAAGCAAATGCTTGTTGTTGTTGTGTGCCTTGAAGTTGAAGTTACGGCGACTCTAAGGCGAACGTATCACAGCGTTTTCTTGGCCAGAGTTGTTCAGAGGAGGTTTGCCATTACCTCCTTCTGAGGCTGAGAGGGTGTGACTTGCCTATGGTGACCCAGTGGGTTTCCATGGCCACGCAGGGATTCAAACCCTGGTCTCCAGAGTTACAGTCCAACACCCAAAGCACTATGCCACACTGGCTCTCAACCAAATGCTTATTCTAATACAAAAGGCCTTTACCTGCTTTTGGAAAGAGGGCTGGAAAAGGACAGACCTAGCCTCCAGTGGAAAGTGCAGATGGTGAGACACAGTATGCATCAGTAGAAAAGATAAATTTTGATACCACTTTAAGTGCTGTTGTGTCATCCTATGGAATGCTGGGATTTGTAGTTTAAAAGGTCTTTAACTTTCTCTGCCAAAAAGTGCTGCCAACTTACAAGACTACAAATCCCAGGATTTTGTAGGATGGCACCATGGCAGCTAAAGTGGTGTCAAACTGCATTAAATCTGTGTGCAGATTGGACCAAGTGTGTCCCACAGGCCTTGGTCCAATCTGCACTGCATGGCGGTTTCTTGCCACTTTAAATGTCATGGCGCCATCCTATGCAGTCCTGAGATCTGTAGTTTGTTTTGGCACCAGAGCTCTCTGACAGAGAGGAGTAAATATCTCACAAAACTATAAATCCCCACAATTCCATAGGATAGGACCATGGCAGTTAAAGGTGTCAAACTGCATTAATTCTGCAGTGCAGATTAGATCCTAGTCTAACACTCAAACCCCTTCACCATGCAGTCTCTCTCTGATAGTGGCTTCTGGTTGAGATTTCGGGCGAGCGTTCAAACTGTTGTTTATCCATTCAGTTTTTATGCCAGTCGATGGTATGATTAAAACAGGTAATATGGTCCATGCAAATCAGAAATCCGCTCTTTTACAGTCCCTTGAACCATGATGGGGACAATTGTGCTTCAATTTGGGTCACGATGGAAAATGTACCTTCATCCCATACAGTCATGTACTTTTGACGTAAAATCCTTCACACTGTTTGACCCTCTCTGCATTGCCCAGCATGACCAGTGGCTATGCTAGCTGGGGGATTCTGGGAGTTATTCTCCAAAAAGTAACATTTTCAAGCTCCATTCAGGACAAGAACATATCATTTAAGGTTTAAAGGATGTCACAATTTTGAATCCACCAAACCGTGACACCTTTGGTGGATTTTGGATGTTATTGGACTTTGCTTTACGGCCAAGCAGCTACCTCTGGATCTGTTTTCAGGGTTTTGAATGTTGGAGTATATACTTCAACCTTTTAAAAATAAATAAAATAAATCAGTATAGATCAATGTGTTATTTTGGAAAACATATTCTGCCCAGAGGCAGTATTCTGATCGATTTGTTTAATGTAATAACATGTATACCGCCTTTTCTAATGGCACCCGACATGTCAGACTCTCCTCCTTTGCATCTAAACTGGTGGTTTCCCTGGCAACCCATCCCCTACTTTTTTAAAGAAAAATCCAAATTGCAAAAACAGAGAAGATGAACTGCCAAATAACAGTTTAGCAATCCAAGCCCGTCATACAAATCAAAAACGGTTGAAGCAATTGCGGTCAAAATGCCTTTTGTTTTAATGTGACCATCAGGCTGCAGAAGCATCCTTGCCAAAGGAGTAAATTAAATGGCTCAGTCCAATTTTTTTAACCTCATCATCCCGCTCTCGCTTGGTGCTAAGGTCTGCCAAATGCTTGAGCTCGCATCAAAAAGCTAAAATGGCATGTTAAGCTTCCTCCAAATGTTGCGACGTCTCTTATGATCTTATTAGGCTCATCGCATTATTTGGAAATAAGCACTTGGCCCAGGAGAGGCGAGGGGAAAACCGATGTCGAAAATATCACATGATGTGAACAGCTAGTCTGGTGGAATATCAGTGCTTTCATGGATCTTGGGTCTTGAATGAGAAACCTTGTGGAAGACCAAGGTTGCATTTGAACTACAGAAATCATCCAGTTTGACATGCCATGACTCTATCGTACAGAATCCTAGGATTTGTAGTTTGGTGAGGCACCAGGCCTCTCTGACAAACCAGGCTGGGTGGCAAACTACGAATCCCATGATTCTGCCGGATGGAGCTATGACAGTTAAAGTGGTGTCAAACATCTGGAGGACTAAGGTTTGGGAACCACTGGTCTAAATCCTGTTATTGGTCCTCAGGACAGTTGCTATTGTGTGCCTTCAAATCATTACCTGCTTATAGTGACTGTAAGGTGAACCTATCCCAAGATCTTCTTGGAAGATTTCTTCAGAGGGGGTTTGTCATTGCTTTCCAAGCTGAGAGAGTGTGACTTTCCTGGGGCAACCCAGTGGTTTTCCATAGTCACATGAGAATTTTAACCCTGGTGTTTCACATTCCTAGCTCCTCACTCCACAATATGTATATACTAGCTCCTGATGAGAATAGACCTGTTCAATACCTGGACTTACAATTACAATTCAATGGGTTTACTCTAGTTGGGAGCAACCAACAGAATTCCACCTCTGAAGGTATATCCACACTGCTGAAATAAAGCAGTTTGACATCACTTTAACTGCCATAACCCAATGCTATGCAATTCTGGGTTTTGTAGTTTTGTGAGACAGTTTAGCCTTCCCTGTCGAAAAGTGCTGGTGTACCAGCAAACTACAAATCCCAGGATCCCATAGCATTGAGCCATGGAAGTTAAAACAGTGTCAAAGTACTCTCTTTCTGCAGTGTGGCAACAGCCTGAATTATTCTGGAAGCTTCAGTGTCCTCCTTTCTCCTTGATATATAGATATATATCCCTGTTTCTCACCAACCAATACAGATGCACATTCAACTTGGGAGGAAAATCATATTAAAAATTGTAGCCTGAGTAAATCAATCATATCTCTTTCCAATCTCTGCCACCCTTAAGCAACATTGAGATGTACTGTATGGCTCTGATATCATCTTTATCTATGAAATCCTATTTCACAACATAATAAATTGGCTACTGGCAGAAAAACGGTAGTTGCAAAGACATTTTAAAAAAGAAAAAAACCACCCTCTATCCTTTTACATTTTCAGCCTTTCTAACGTTTAACCTATATTTCCCAATATAAACACTTGACAAAGATTAGAGTGGAAAATCATCGACAAGGAAATGTGTTGTTTGCAGGAACAGGAGCTGATATCGATGTACACAGCACGCACTATGTTAATGCTCAGAAATGTCACACGCGCTTGTTCACAGTTGGAATCTGATGTGTAGATTATAGAAAATGTACATCAGGGGGAAAATGTACACTCTTGTTCATGAAGTAATTGAGCCTCAAACAGCCTTGTTCCTACAGACGCCGGTCCCTGTGCTGCAGTATGATTATGTTGGTGAGTTATGACATGAAGCCATAATCTGGCAGGGCTGGGAGATCTCCTGAAAAGGAATCTTGGGCATGATCTATATGAGTATGTGAAGTATGCACACTGGACATCTTCCTTAAAGGGCTGTGGGTACACAATTCAACTTGGGTCACAATTGTTCGTGGTGGGCCAGTACAGGATCCTCAGATGTTATTCAGCTACCTTGGCCAGCATATTTGACCATTGAGCAGGTTTATTTATCTATTTATCTATTTAAAAATTAGTTACAGGGCCCGAACAGACAGGCCAAAATAAAGCTGTTTCGGGTCACTTCGGAGGTATGCTGTTCAAATGACACATGCATCTTAAGAGGCCAGAAGCTGTGCCAAAGCTGCACTCCAGTTCTTAGGACCGGAGCATGGCTTTGGTGCAGCTTCCAGCCTCTTAGGATGCATGCATCATTTAAAGAGCGTATATCCAATATGACCCAAAACAGCTTTATTTTGGCCTGTCTCTTTGGGCCCTAAGTTGCCTTATCTTCACCATTTCGTGAACACAAGCTCACTAGTAAAATGTTATTTCAGTGCTAGCAACAAAATAATGTCTTCTGTCACATTTGTGAAGATCGTACGATAACCTAGCAAAGGAAGTAGGAAAAGCCATATTGGCATGCAGATCTATCCTATAACACCTCAATATTGCTTCCCACCAACTCAGCATCTGCTGTGTGAAGCAGTTCCCTCGCTATACCTAATAGGAGGGCTGGTCTTGCTTGAAGATATAAATCAAATCTCAGTCAGAGAGACTAGAACATGTTTAATCCACAGGAGGTAAATACAAGGAGCAACGAAGGAGCAACACCTGACACATTGCAAATGCAGACAATGAAGGGGGTGTCTTATTGTCTTTCCTTCTTTTCCAGGTATGCCTGTTTATTATGTATTAGGAAGGTTTCGTTGGACCCTTCTTGAAATGCCATTTCTTGAAGCATTTTCACTTTGGCATGCAAGTGGTAGGTAAAGCGTAGGAGAAGAAAACAGCAGCGAAAAGAGCAGGCAGTCCTTGTGAAGAGTTTTCTGCAAGCCTGCTGTCACCTTTGCTCATCCTGAAAATAGTCAGCATGTGTAGCTATGGCTCATCTTGCATCTTATTTGTGTTTGGTCCTGCCTCTGGGGAAACATGCTCCAAGCTTACTTTTTCACGCGGTGTTTTATCCTGCAACGATTTATGCTTCCAAATTTGTGGGAAGGGTGTGAGTGTTAACCTCCTCAAGCTAAAACACACACACACACACACACACACACACACATTTCAAATCCAACTTTGAAGTAGTAGCCAAGCTCCCTTTGGAGAAACATGGGCAAGATCCAATGGTGTCCACTGCCCAGTTACCATGTCAATGGAATGGCAAACTGGGTTTTAGTCCAATGTTCAATTATGGTATCCAGGTAATGACAATATTAAGCTTTTTTAAAGTTTAGAGTATAACTTGGAGTAGATTCGCGGCCTAATGGCTGTTGGATCTACCAGTAACTACTGCAGAGTACTGTAGAAATAATGCATTTTAAACCATTTAAAGTGCTGCAGCTCCATCCTATATAATCTGGGATTTGTCGTTTTGCATGTCTTTAGCCTTCTCTGCCAAAGAGGACTGTTGCCTCACATATAGACTACAAATCCCAGGATTGTGTAGGATAGGGCTGTGGAACCCAAAATGGTGTCAAAGTGCATTATTTCTACAGTGCAGATGCACCCTATAAAAGACTTAGTGCCTAGTGGTCATTCACAGACTTCCATCTGGAATGGAAGGAGTAGTGCCCCTCTATTCAATACTCCATGCAGGCTGGCGAACACTTATTTTTGCTACAGCAGGCTTTGTTGTGAGGTGAACAGGTTTGTTGTAACTGCTCACCTCATTCTGTTTATTGATTGTTTTTCTAGGATTGTAGTTTTGATTGCTTTATGGCACCCTCCGGTGGATTTGCTCTAGATGAATGGTTTACCAGCTCAGTGACTAAATAAATGTGCCATTGCACCCTTGCAGGAAATGCTACTCTTGCTTATGGTAATGTGGATCCAATCAATTCGGAGATGAGGCTTTTGAGGTCTTTTCTGACATTAGCAGCCCCTTTCTAGGAAAGCGTCTCTCCCAATTCAAAAAGGTAATTTTGCTTGGGAACAAAAAGGAGTTGGCAATTGGATTTAGTTGGAAACAACCAAGGGACGACCCCATTTCATTCCCAGTTCAAGTCTGGAATTCTCTGGGATTAGTTGTTCTATGGCCTGGGATTGTGAACCTTTATATTTCCAGGGTCTATGTTTTTCCCCCATGAAAATTTTCTTTGTGAAATAAAATCATAAGCCATTATGCCAAGGAACATCTGCAAAATGGCTGAAGAGAAAGAAAAAAATAAACAAGAGTCCTCGAAATGGTGCTTCCAATATTAGCAATTTTATTGGCCATCTGTTGGAATGCTGGGCTGCCATTTCATTTGATTTCAAACCAGCGAGCCCTGCAATAATGGCTCATAAAACACTAACATATTTTGTTTTCTGCATCTGTGCCTCCAAAAGTCATCATAACTCTCCAGAGCTAGGACATGAGGTGCTTAGAAGATGGTCATATGTAATGTCAATGGATGCATCCCCCAAACAAGAAGGTGGCATGGGTGTCCCTACTTCTAGATAGGCTGAGGCAGCTATCTGAGAATCAAGCTTCTGTAGAGCCCCAGCATCAGTGGTCCTTCATTTCTTTGGAATTCAAATCCCAGTAGCCCCAGTCAACTGTGGGAGCTGAAGTCCACATCATCTGGAAGACCAAAGGTAGGGAACTATTGCCCTACATGACCCCAACCCTCCTAAGTTATTCTGTCACTCTCAAGTTTGAAGATGAACAATTTCCTGCTTTAGAAGCCTCCAGGAGCCACGAAGACTGCCAAGCAAACCAAACAAAAGTAAAGGCAAATGGTCAAAAATCCAACTTTAATTCTAATGTTGAAGGAGATTATGTTAAATCGGGGGGAAGGTATGCTTCAAATGCTATATAAAAGATGAAGTTGTGTTCCTTAAACCCTTCCACGAGAGGCAATTTTACACTTTTGAGGGCTACCAAAAGGGAGCTCCAAGGAGATAGGAGGGCCCATGGGCCAGAAAAGGAGCAATGAGGAGAGCACATAGGGAACCATGTAGCCCATCTGATGTACTTAAGTGAGACATCACCAAGTTGTAGAAGCTGAGAAGAGCCGAAAGAGAGAACAATGCAAATGAACTGGTGGGCCTTTATGTCAGCATTGTTGAAAGAATCATTGAAACCACAGACACTTTTCAATGCTCCGCAATATCTTCTTGAACGGCATTGTGTGCTTTCAGTTCAGCCCTGGTTGAAGTAGGTTTTCAGCCCAGGAGGGAATCGTTCTGTTCATTATTTCTTTGATCAGAACAGACAGAAGCATGACAACAAACTAGACCACTTGGAGGTAGGCAAGTAAATCCACTTGACATATGATACTGTGCAGCACTAGATGTAAACACAATATACCTGGCCCTTCAGGGTATTACATTAGAGCAATAACCAAATGCCATAATAAATAAGTGTTTCAAGAATGCAGAGATGCCCAAGAAGGGAAAGAAAGCGGAGGGTGTTTCTAAAGCCCTCAAATCGAAAGAAGGAACAGAAAATGGAAAAACAGAAATGAAGCATTTCATGCATAATAGAAAAAGAATTATAAATCCTTGCCACTCAAAGAGTTTATAACCAGAGACACAAGCATCACTGGTCTAATGAGGTTTGAGAGCATATAGATCCTCCTAATTGGGAATATTATGTGTGATTCATAACAAGGAGCAGCATAATATTTTCCAGGAGGATGCCAACATAAGATGATGTACTTCCCAGCCACAGTCTTTGAGAATATTTGCCATGAGTCTTTGAACTGGAGATGGTATTGACTTCAGCTCAGCCTGGCTGGGGTTTGAGAGGACCAGTATCTCAACACAGTGGAGCCATTTCTTGTCATTTTAAAACGTGGTGGCAAAGTAGTGTTGCAAAATTGAGCACAGAGTCCATCTGGGGGCGTTAAAAGCTTCAGGGGTATGGAGTAGCAACCTATGGACCTGTGTGAGCAACTATCCTTTTAGAGGAGTTATCCAAGGTTCTGCATCCTATTTCCCCAAAGAGTTGGAGCACCTTGCTTAGCTCCTTCGTAGTCCAAATGAAATCCGAGAATGGATTCACTGGCCTACTGACATGGAAACCATCATCCATCACTGGAAGCATTTGGACAAGTGCTGCTCAAAATCTATGCCTGTGAGCCATTGGGTGCTGGTACCTGGAGAGATTCCAGTAAAGAAAGAGAGAAATTGTAGACAATTGGCACAACTATGGCACTGGTCCCTAGCACATTGGCATAATAATTCTCAATCTAATCAGATAGTATTACATGTATATTAGATGAGCAACCGATTGCAATCTATTTGTACATTCAAGTGTGCAGTGCTTCCATTCAGCATAGGGATTGCTTTGCACAATCAATGAGTAACTCTATAAAAGAGAGAGATATATTATGCAACATGTGATGTAGCATTTCAGCCAGGCTAAAAAGGGACAATTTGGGACAATCGGTGCATGCGTATTATAACATCTAACATTCCCGCATCCAATATCAATTGCTATATTTTCAAAATAGAGCAATTAATATTCTAAGAATGGATTTCTCTATTTGTTTTTCTTTTCCATTTGAAGCTCATCCCCTTTTCAGGAGGTGTCCTTTGCTCTTGGTTAAAGTTTGCCATGGGTTGTGTACAACCAAATGGGGGGGAATTCCTTCTCTCCTTTTGAACCTGAATCTACAAGTTGCACTTGTGTGTCCGTGTTCATGTTTTACTCAGTAGCCACAAACACTAGGGAGAATATAGGTTAAGGTTTGGATTCAAATTGGTCCCTGCAGGATGACAAATATGCTGTGATAAACCCGAAAGAAGGAAACGCAAACTGACAAAGCATTCCTGTTTTAATATCCCTTCTGCTCCACCAGAGGTACACTTGTCTGAGTTAGCCAGAGTCAAATAATGAGTAAAAAGAGAGCATGCAAACTGTGTGAATCTAATGCTACATTGCTTCTCTACTTTCCCTGTGTATTTTTTAAAAATCTTCTCCTGATGAAGAAACTTTGAGTTTCTGAAGCTTGCCTAGAAATTTCTGTAGCTTCTTTGTTGCCCTAATAATTATATTAAGCAACAATAATGGGAATTGATCTTATGGTCAACATGGCTACCCTTGCACCTAATAACTAAGACAAAAGAAATCTGCAGTGTTGTTGTTATTGTATGCCTTCAAGTCATTTCTGGCTTATGACAACCTAAGGTGAATCTATCACAGAGTACACTGTTCTGGAGCAAAAATATATCTCATCAAAATTCATATAGTACCTTATTTAACCCAGGGCACATATTCACTTTTAATTGCTCTTTGTGAAAGGAACCGCAACTATTTCTTGTGAACGTCTTCTGCAAAAAACGAAAAACCTTCAAACTTTCTTGCCCTGTTCACAGCACATGCAATATAAATAGCATGTACAAACTGTAAAAGCATAAACAACCGTGTTGCAGGGAGGGAGAAAGAGAGAGAAAGAAAAAGAGCACAACTACAATTATCATTTAATAACAGTTAATTATATGCTTAATGTACCTTGAATAAAAATTGCTGAAGCTAGGGAAAGAATCCCGTCAGGCATTGCATTACATTTAGGAAACACTGTTGAATCCTTGACAGTGTATCAGATACCATGCAGCCTCACATTTGCCCTAATGTTCCTGCCTAATTGTGCTTTTCGTTCCCAAAAGAAAAGTCGAATGCACCCTTTTGGACTTCATCTCCCACAATCCCCACTCCAGCATGGCATGCTGGCTTGATGATTTGGAGATCCATAGTCCAAAAATAATGTCTCCAGCCTTTGGTTGTTCCCTAAAATCTGCATGACAATTTCATGCAATCAACCCACTGTAAGTGTGGACATTTATTAAATGCCTATGAAAAGAGCTTTACACACATTTACACACAATTACATTTACATGTGCACACACACACTTACACACATATATACTCTAAGGCACCTGAACAAGCCTGTGAGTTACAAGAGGGATTTCATTATCCATTTATCTCAAAACGTGTGTGTTTATGAAACTAGCGAAGCTGCAGCACAATGCAGCATTGGAGAAAATAATCCTTTCATTGTCTGCTTCACAATAAACAAATATATACCTAAAGCTGAGGTGGTTATACATTCAAGATGCAGAGGAAGAGGGAGGAGGATTAAGCTTATCTGGGATTCACACTGGGCCATCAGGTATCCATCCTCAGATCTTCTGGGATCTGCTGAAGCTTGAAGAAGATGTTGCCAGCTCAAAAGGAAATAGAAGGAAGATGCTATCAAGTGGTTGTGAATACTGCTGGTATGCCACAGAGATTGCTAAGGCCAATGGCTTATTCCACAGCTTCTGGAAGAGAAAGCAAGAGCTCAAGGATCGTCCCTTTACCAATAGATGCTCCTGGAGGGCTTCTAAGATCAGTTGAAGCACCGTGCCACAAAATGCCTTCCCATGCCTTCTTCTTGCAATGGACAATATCTGTCTGTCAACATTACCTTATTAAGCATTTCTGCTTAATTCCAAGTGCCTGTTTTAATATGATTCCCCCGTGCAATTTAGTTAATCCAGGAAGGAATTAGTTGTGGAGCAATGGTGGAGATGGAGAATCATCAGTCTTTTTTATTTTTAAGCCAAATCTTTAGGAATAAAAAAGCATTTTCCATGAATGAGTCCATGGCCTCATTCCCACTTACAAATAAATCAGTGTGTGATCCAAATCAATGGATCGACTTGACATTGGAGCATGGTTCGCACTACATTTGTCCTGATCGCATTTTCTTGCTGCAGAATGAAATAAAATAACCCACTTGTGGTTCACACTGAGGAATGAATCAATTCAAAATGGACCCGCTCCAGCCGGCCAAAGGACATATTTAAATCGATTCCGATCTGCCTCTGGTTCACACTTGTGCAAAATTGATTCATCCAAAAAGACGTGGGAAAAATCAGCATCAAAAAGATATGGGTTAAATGGGTCTAGCACATGCCTCCCCCTCTCTGAATCACTTCAGAGAATCGATTCAAGTGGGAACCAGGGTCATTTGAACCAGTTCAAACCAATTTGGGATCCAGTTTAAAAGGTAGTGGGAATCAGGTCCATCTGAATCCCTATGGCTAAATCTAGAGCTTCATAAAATGTAATAGCATCCAAAATCCACAAATTTATTGGGTCCGTCAAAAATGCACAAAATACATCATGCAAGCTTTCGAAGTTCCACTGGCTTCTTCATCAGGCAAAGGTGATAAAATCATACAGGAGGAGAAGAAAAAAGTGACCAATCAATAAAATTTAAACTTCTTTAGCAACAGAAAATGTAACTTCCCTTGAGGTCCAGGCTCTTTCTGTCCTGGATGAGGCTACCTGTCCCTTTCCTAGGCAGAGAAACCTGAATTTCTCAAGATACATGTTCACAAAATGTGTTCATCACCTTTCTCCTGAAAATGGGATTCAAGACAAGAAAAGTGAATAAGGCAAATGCAATTGAAAGGTAAAATAAATACAAACATCAACATATAAAGCAACAACAACAATTTTTTAAAAACATGTATATCAAAAGAACCCACCTTGGTGGCTTCCAGGTCAGTACGGTTGGAAATCTACTCTAGATTTTAACTTCAAAGATCTCTTCAAGGTACTGAAACCTATTCCCAAAATTGGTTCAGTGCTTGAATAATTCCTTCAAAATTTGGACTAACATCCAGATTTGCACCAGCCACGAATGCACACCGAGGTGTGATTGAGTTCTCCAAGGTGTGAATGTGGGCAATATAAGGCACTGTCTACAGCTTTTAATGTCTAGATTTTTTTAAAATCAATAATATTGAGATTGAGCGCAGAGTTTACAGCACCGTTTGATATGATTACTTTGCTCTGGAGATATCATTCATAGCCAGATCTCTAGATTAAAATGTGAAACAAATTTTGTCATTGCTACAGGCAGGAGCCAAAATAATGACACAGAGTCACAACAGCTCTGTTGTTATTCAAGGCTATCTCCCCCTCTTCCCTATGTATTGTTTAAATGTCGAGGTAATTTGTTGGGTCTGCGGGTTCCCCAAGGTTATTATTATATATTACCCTAAAACAGACACTACTTTATCTTCTTTGGGCTGTAATTCCAGTGTCATTGTGTGTATAAGCTGCTGGTGTGGCTTGCTGAGGTTTAAGACCTGAAAGATAAATGAGTTCAAGCCCAAATCTTAAGCCTCTTTACTCTGATGCAAGCTATTCTGTGTCCAATAACTTTTACTCACAGGTCCGTGTGCATAGGAATGGAGGCATGTTGTACAATCCAATATATCAGTGGTGGGGAACGTCTTACAGAAAGGGTCTCAGGGGGCACATTTTTCAAGCATGGGTAGATCTAAAGGCAACCAGAGTCAAAAAGGAGAAAATATTTTAGCTTAAAGCTTTTGCTACCAGTAACTAAGCCTGAAGAAAGGTCTTTCAGTTTCTAAGAATGGAGGAAAAAAATTGCATGGAACCTAAGAAGCAAACAAACCATGGCATTGTCTTAGTTTGGAAGGGCTCTTGGACGGAGCAGGCTAGTTTGTTTTGGTGGCCAGGAAAGCTTTTGTCCATCTCCAATCTTTTCCGGAGAAGTCAGAACTGGCCACAGTAGTCCATGCCTTAGTTACCTTCCGATTAGACTACAGTACTGTAATGTGCTTTATGAGGGGCTGCCCTTGAAAAGTGTTTGGAAATGTGTATGTTTTTGACATAGTTTTGATTTGCTTCATCCTTTAGATCCTTTCTTAGATGCCCCTAAGTTTTACCCTTGATTTATCTGCAGGTCATATCAAAACCCATCATTTCGGCCCCAAAACTTGCCCTCAACTTATACATGAGGTTGACTTATAGTCGAGTATATGCTCTTGGGACATACAAGAGGTCCTCCAGAGAGCATCTCAAATTCTGGGCAAGTTCATATGGGAGATAATATTTCATTTATCCTGCCCTGGAGCTATTTGGAGCATTATGGGTCAAAACTACCACCTTGAACAGAACTTGGAAGCCTATAACCTTGGTTCATTTGTTTGAACCATGGTAGCATGAGAAGCACTGCCTCCTTTTCCTCCAGCCAGTCTCAGCAACTCTGCTGGAGGTCATAGAAAAGACGTTTGCACTGTATTCGGGGGTAAGAATTGGTTTGGAGACATCTGGATTTATAGCAAAAAAAGATTTATTGGTTTGATAACAACCGTCTGGAACTTGATGGGGAAAAAAGTATTTTACTCCCAATCTCTGCTGCGAACTAATTACCTGACTGTCTGAGAGCATGCTAAATAGCACTAGGATAATCCAGCATTTGGGAAGTTATGGGCTTATAAATTCCATTTGTTTGTATTTATGTGGATGACGTTGGCAGTTTTGGAAATCCTTTTGACAGCTAAATTGAGAGGTCTTGAACGTCTGCGTTGCCATTTATTTCCCCGATAATGAATCACGGCAAGACGTGAGGCAGTATAAACAGACAAAAGCAAGTGTCACGCACAGCCCCCTGGGTTAGACATGGAACAATGTTGACAACTATGCAGATCGGGCAAGGAGGTGCCAACGCTAAGAAAAACCATCAAGACCTTTCCATATATATATATATATATATGAATATTTCAACACCACGGTATTCTTTCTCCCCATTTCATTAAAGCAATTAGCATTCGGAGCTAAAGTTCCAGCATCTCTGTTAAACCCTATGATTGGAAAATTAATTTTAACAGCTAAAGGCCATCAGCCAAAGATTCAGCTGGTTATTTGAAATGCAGCTGTACTAATTCTATTACATTGCTTCATACCAAGAGCATAGCATGTGCTGCTGTCCCTGAGCCCTTGGGTTCCATGGCACCCTGTACCATTTTGCCATCAATTTATATGGTTCCATATAAATTGATGGCAATTTATATGGAAGCTCTCTTATTGGGCTATTTATTTAATTTGAAATTTTATTTTAAAATCATTACGCTACTTCTCCACCAAAGTCATTAAGGCATGGCTGAACAAATAAAAATGCAAATGAAAATTCCATGAAATACAAAACCATGCTAAAACACATGACAACAAAAACAAAAAGCATCAGATTGTGATGAGTGTAGATTCCTTTATGGCAAGATGTTGGTCTGGGTGGCCCTTGTTGTCTCTTGCAACTGCCCAGAAATTCCTTTTTTCCCCTCAAAAGTCAAATTCTTGCAGAATAAATCCTGAACAGTAAGAAGTCCTGCGAAACAACATCATTTTCAATGACTTTTATTCAGTGTGGATAAAAAGGATTAAATGGTTAGTTAATTTTGATTAAATTAATTATGGGAAAACCTTTGTGAAGTTTTATATCCCTTCTGCTTCCTTGAGTAGGCTGTCCACATGGACCAAAACCCCATGTTCCTCATGTTGTCCTGTTTGGATGGTGCAGGCCTTTAGTCCAGGGACAGGACCAGGGTACAAATGGGTCTGGTGGATCCAGCCTGATCCCAGGTCAAAGAGGCCTTAGCCGGTTCAAAATGGCCCACCATTTGCCATGGAGTTTTGTGAAAACTCCATGGCAAACCCCAGCAGGCCAGATGGTCCCATGTGCTCCTTAACTGCCTCTGCCATTGCCACTATTGAAATGACCCTCTTTGCCATGTCTGACATGGAAATGTGGTGACTGGACACATGGCTGTGGCAAGGCGACCCATTTCTATGTCAGATGTGGGGATGAGGGTCTTAAAATGATAGAATCATAGAGTTGGAAAAGACCAGAAGAGCCATCCAGTCCAAACCCCTGCCATGCAGGAAATCTAAATCAAAGCATCCCCCACAGATGGCCATCCAGCCTCTTGTTTAAAGACCTCCAAAGAAGGAGACTCCACTACACTCCAATGGAGTGTGTTCCACTATCAAACAGCCCTTACTGTCAGGAAGTTCCTTCTAATGTTGAGGTGGAATCTCTTTTCATGCACATTGCATCCATTGTTCCGGGTCATAGTCTCTGGAGCAGCAGAAAAAAAGCTTGTTCCCTCCTCAATATGACATCCCTCTTCAATATGACATTTTCTCAGCATGGCAGAGGGAGATAAAGGGCACGTGGCAATAACAGGCCCTTGGCACAGTGATGGGTGGGCATGTAAACATCTGTCTGTCCCTGTGCCAGCCTGTGGACCAAACTGGGTTGGGACATGAACCAGGATAGCATGGGCTTGGCCCATGGAGTCCTGATCTGTCTGCTCAGGGCCTAGATCTTCAATGGATTTTCTGTGTTCCGTGGTTAACTTTTTTCCCTGTCTTATAGAAAGAAAGATTATAGTTATTCTGCAGCATTTCTGGAACACGGTTCCATTGCCAAGGTCCAAAAATAAAATTCCGAAAGCTGGCATCCCTTCACTGGCTCCCCCTTCCTTTCCGCATTCAGTATAAGCTCCTGCTGTCAACGTTTAAAGCCCTCCATGGGCTGGCTCCTCTTTACTTATCAGACCTTATTTCTCCTCACCTTCCCACTAGGGCCCTTCGTTCTGGTAGTCAATGTCTGCTGTCCCAGCCCAGGATTTCCTCTGCCCCATCTAGGATTCGCCCCTTCTCACTCGCTGCCCCTCACTCCTGGAACCTTCTTCCCCCGCAAACAAGAGCCATCACTTCTTTAACCAGCTTCAAAAAGGAATTGAAGACCATTCTGTTCAGAGAAGCATTCCCAGGCATTGCATAACTGTCACTTGCTATTTGATGTTTCTTTGTTGTCTGTTTTATTGAATCATTTCCTGTATTGCTATGTATTTTATATGGATTATCCTACTAGAAAGGCCCCTTCCCCTCCACCACTCCCTTCTCCTTTTGTGTAGTGTCTTTTTAGATTGTAAGCCTGAGGGCAGGGAATCGTCCAATTAAAAAGATTGTATGTGCAGCGCTGTGTAAATTTACAGCGCTTTATAAATAAAGGTTAAT
>NC_056528.1:33792453-33850925 GCF_019175285.1 Sceloporus undulatus | reverse complement strand
AATAATAATAATAATAATAATAATAATAATAATAATAATAATAATAATAATAGAGCTTGAGAAAGTTACTCTTGGGTCTACAGTTGCCGGTAGTCATGCATTTTGGAGGACTCCGGGTGTTACAGTTCAAATAGGTAACTTTTCCAAACTCTGATTGAAACTATGTCATTGTGAGCTTTCCAATGTGGAGAAAACAGCTCTACATAGAACTCGCCTCTATGTTCTAATTTGTGATTTCACTCGAGAGATCACTTTTCTACCCAGAGTCTTAAGAAATGTAATTATAATAAAAATGTTACAAAATCTTGCAAATGAATTTGATCTCTGTATCAGTAGAAGCTTTACCGAGAGATGGCATTTTACCTTCCTGTTTGTTGTTCGTGAGGTCTAAGGAAATAATGGGAAAACCTGACATTTCAGATAATTGCTTCTTTAGCGTACAATGTTAGCAATTATTGCCAAATGTCAATTAAATGCTCGTGGCCACGCAGCTTCCAATGGGTAAAGATAAACAGGGTTTCCCTAGTGCATGGCGTTACCATAGAATATGGATTTGCTAAGAATGCATTCCAGATTCAGCCTTTCAAATATCAAGATGTAGACAGCGGGCTAATGGACTAGATGCTGAGACAAATCCTATGGTGAGAGAAATGCGTATTTCTAACAATCCCCCCCCCTTTTGGGCACATGGTTCTTCCAATGCTCAATCGCATTTGCAGATGCAATCTGCATCTTTACCCATTATCTGACTCTTCCTTGTGTCTTATTTGTACATTGCTGTGAATCTCGGAAAGGAGCACAAGTGGAAACTTTTTGGAACCTGTTCAGGATGGAAGCTCCCAAAACCTCGACCCTTTAGGCTTTATCTTGAGATGTTTGTGCATCCCTTCGTAAAACAGCTAGCAATATCTCATTGCTTTGATGCATAAAAGTGTTTTGCCACCCGATCAATGGCAGCAAGAAGAGAAGCTGTTGTTTATTCTTCCATATCAAGCTTTGGCGAGATGAGAAAGGGTCCATTTGAATGTGAGAAGAATGCGCCACCTGGGTCAACTCCACAGGAAAAAGAGCCGCCCTTCCAGAACATGAAGCATTTCAAAGCCCAGCCTTCTTCTTTATTAACCTTTCTCATCTGCTAAGGATCCAGTCCATGAAGGGCCTTCTGAACCTTGCTGTCAGCAGCTAAAGGGTAATGTGTACAGAGAGCATTTCTATTTGGGGCGGGTGTATGCTTTTTATATCCCAAAGGTCCTTCCCATTGTTTGAGGAAGTATTTAACACTGAGCGCAACAAAGAGGGAGAGAACACACAACCTCTTTCACTATGACCTGCCCTCAGCTCTTATGCAGGCAAGAATGAGTCATTTTCCATGTCATGAAAACATTTCATCTTTCCCTCTCCTCCCCAAAATGTGTTTTTAAATGACTCATATGCAAAGACTAGAACATTGTTTTAAAAAAAATGAACAGCACATTAGTCATTCTTTCTTGCTTTGCAAGCAACACATAAGTAACAATAATGCAGTTATAAATAGAAATAATAGGGAAAATAATCCCATGCCTTCCCAATTACCTCCAACCATCCAATATTTTAAATGGTGAAAATAAGCTCTGCTCATTCTACTGCTACCAGTCATCATGTTGTTGCTTAAATTGAATGAGTTTATCACACTAGGGAGATCCGGAAGAAAAACGGGATTTAAACTAGATTTAAATTTTAAAATAAGCCCACAAATGAGGGACGTTTATCAGACGATGTCACTGTTAAAGTGAAATAATGCAAAGTTAAACCTAACATAAAGCAGAGAAAAATGGCAGCTTTTTACTTTCAGAACTTCCCGAAAGTAAAAAGCTGCCCTTTTTCTCTGCTTTACGTTCAGTTTAACTCTGCATTATTTCACTTTGGGGGTCATTTTGTGCGATAAACTTACTGCATTTGCAGGTTTTTAAAAATCTAAATCTCTTTTAATCCCTAGTATGATAAACTCCTTAGTTACATTGACTCTACAAGTAAGGTTTTATAAGTAATGCCATTGAAGTCAGCCCTCTGTATCCACCAATTCTGTATCTATGGATTCGACCATCTATGTTTTGAAAATATTCCCAAAAGCAAACCTTGATTTTGCCATTTGACATGAGAGACGCCATTTTACTATGCCATTGTATTTAATGGGATTTAAGCACCCACAGATTTTGATATTTTGGATATTAAGGGCCCACTGGACATTTATCACATTACTTCCTAGCTTGGTTGATATGTTCCAGCTCTCCTTATTCTCCAGCTCTCTTTATATCACCTGCAAATAGCTGCATGAAACAATCTTTAAAAGCAGAAGCACAGGCAAAACTGTATCATATGAAATAAAGCATGACTTGCAATTCCACCAATATAATGTAAGCAAGGCGGGATTTGCAATTTGTGGAAAAGATTCAGGAATCACAAATCAGCGATGCCTACCAAAAGTATAATAATAATTCTGTTGAAACAACCTGTTTCTAAACGTTCCAATTCTGAAGGATAAAACCTTTCCAACAGGGATATGTTTCCAATAGAGAACACTCCCTCATCCCCCAAATGAACCATTCTGGATCTACAGACCTTTTTGATATATAGCATGAATACACAGGACAAAAATGTTCTTGCTTTCAGCGCCATTCTCTGAATTCCATGCTTAGACTCTGGGAAATCTGTAACTGCTGAAGGATGCCATTTTTCTCTGTCTTTTCAATGACCATCATTGAGGAAGGCAGAGGCCAGAACATTTAATGCTTTCCATAAACACCTTTTGCAATAATTTTATTAAATAGTAATAATTTTACAACATCCCCAGGTACTACCTGAAGGTAGTGCTACTGATTGCTCCTTCCTTCCTTCCTTCCTTCCTTCCTTTTCCAGCCGATATCCAAGGATATTACAGCAGCATACAATGTACTCAGTTGGGGTAGTTTAAAACATTTTTTTAAAAATGAGAATAATGTAAATGTTAAAAGCATACTAAACTGTTTAACACCCAAAACAGGATGGAATAAAAGTAACTGAAACAATTTAAGAGCCAGTGTGATGTAGCACTTTGAACAACAGTGTTTGAATCCCCACTCAACCATAGAAACCCACTCAGTGACTTTGGGCTAGTCACACCTTCTCAACCTCAGAGGAAGACAAAAGCAAGCCCCCTCTGAATAAATCATGCCAAGAAAACCCATGATAGCTTCACTTTTGGGTCACTACAAGTTAGAAATGACTTGAAGATTGTACAATGGTGCTGAGGGAAGGCTGATAGAATCTGCTGCCCCCTTTCTCCAGTCCCTTACCTCCTCCATAGCCATTGCCCCCTCTCCCTGCAACTACAGCTATCCACACATATTTTATGCACAAATTCAAGCATCAACAGCTTGAAAATATTTTTTTAAGTATAAATTCCAAATAACAAGCCTTGATTTTCCATTGAGTCACCATTTTCCTTTTCCATTATATTTAATGGGACTTGAGCGTCCATGGATTTTGCTATCTACAGCGGATCCTGGAAACAAACCCCAGTGGATAACAAGGGCTCACTGTATCATCTATGTGAGTAAAATAATGCCAGTGGGATGCACCAACACAATTATTATTATTATTATTATTATTATTATTATTATTTCCTCATGCAAATGTCTGAGAAGCCGATGAAGAAATATTTGTTTCGTTTCCCATGCATGAGCAAGGGTGATGCACTGTACTGCCAGGAGCTTGGAGATCAGGCCAGAAACTATTCATTCACGTGGCATATGGGCTGTGCCACGTAGTTTTAAGGTGACAGTGATGTGACTTTAAAATAACCATAATTCCGCTCGGATGTGAGATGATAATGCAGTACCACACAAAGCTTGATTACATTCTATTTCCTTTGCTTTTTATTTAAAGGGATTTATACAAACAAGCCTGGCATGTGTTTGGTGTTTATCCCAGCGCAGTGTGTTGTGGGGTTAATTTCTGTTAAACTAATCTAAGCTCAAGACAGTAAGCTCCCCATATTCCTAAGCTATTGAAATAAATGACACTTTGCTATATAGGAGGAGTAGGGAGGATCTACACAGTGAGATCCACTCTGCAGCCGACAGCTGCAATTCTTACAACATTTTCTTGTTGTTTCTTAATGGTATTTATGGGGCATCCTATTATTATTATTATTATTATTATTATTATTATTATTATTATTATTTTATATCCTGCCTTTATCCCAAAATAGGGACTCAAGGCAATGAGAAAGCTCTTATTTCCTATCTAGAAACTACATGATTTAAAATGCAATAACAATGGAAAATAATAGATAAAAATGTGACTGAAAATTGCATGATGTAAAAGCGTATGTTGGAGAGAGTCAAAACTGCATATAGCAAAAGCAGAATGTGTCATAAAACAGAAAAGGTATTTGCTTTGTTCCAAATGCTCATGGCAGCAGATGGCAAATAGACTTCTTCAAGTGGGCATTCTGGGGTGCCATCACTGGAAATGGCCCAATGTTTTTCACCCTCCTACTGCAAACCACTTGGAGAAGGTCTTCCAAAGATCTCAATATCCAGAATTGGGAAGAGGGAGATAGACGCTGCTGTTATTTTCTCTACCAGCATACTATGCAATGGTTTGGAGGCTGGGAAGAGAGGACAAAACTAGCTCTCCCAGGGAGAGCTTTCCTTGAACATGCTTTCCCCCCCATCATTTGGGCTGTGCTAGCCACTGCTGAGAAAAACTGGTGCATGAGGAAGTCCTAGAGACCTGCTAATGTTGTCTTCAACAATGTAGATACTCCAGCTAGTGGAAAGTGCCAGGAGGATTGTGGCTACAACTGCATGTATCATAGAGTCACACCTGCACCTTCTCCTCGGTTTAGCCATCAATAGACAGAAACCATGTGCAATTATTATTTCAGAGCAAATGCTAAAAGTTTCCTATGTGTTATTTCTATTCCCCAAATACTCATTACAGCTTTTTTCTCTCTCCCTTGGCTATGAACATGGCCGCAAGCATCAGGAGGCACAGTTGCCCTGCCTGCCTCTCCTTTCAGATTTCAAACAAAGACAAATTATATTCTGGTGGGATGTCATGTTAGCTAGCCCTCGGTACTATTGCTTGGCTAATTCCCTTTGGTCAGCTACTTGACTCCCACTAACTAGGCCACTCACACTGTTAACCCTGGTGTTGAGGTTGTGAAGAATATTTATAAGATGACTTTCCAGGAGAGGCTTTGGCTTTGTCTGCACTGGAGAAATGAAGCAGTTTGACACCACTTTATCTGTGATGGCTCAATGCTATGGAATATTCAGCCTTCTCCATCAGAGCGACCTGATACCACAACCGATTCCATAGCATTGAGCCATGGCAGTTAAGGTGGTATCAAACTGTATTATTCTTGCAGTGCAGCTGCAAAGTGAAATCGCTGGGCCCATACAGACAGGACAAAATAAAGCTGCTTTGGGTCACTTTGAAGGTATGTTGTTTAAATGACACACACAAATTTTAAGAGGCCAGAAGCTGTAACAAAGCTGCGCTCCATTGCTTAGAACTGGCTTGGCTTTGGCATGTCTTCTGGCGTCATAGGACTCATGCATCATTTAAACAGCATACCTCCAAAGTGACCGGAATCAGCTTTATTTTGGCCTGTCTGTACAGGCTCATAGTTACTATAGTTGCTTAGTATGAAAGGGTCCAAGATGTTGAATGCCTTTACCCAGAAGGACCATGAGAAGACCTATACAGGCATAATGTAACATCACTGATTGGTTTATTCATTTGATTTATAACCCAGTATTCTTTCAGATTTGACCTCAAGGCAGCTTTAACATTATACCTACAGGTCTCATAAAAAGGATTCCAAACGTCATTGAAATACAGTGGGCCCTTGGTATCTGCCGGAGTTTAATTCCAGGACCCACAGTAAATGTCAAAATTGGTGGATGCTCAAGTCCCATTATATACAATGGCTTAGTAAAATGGTGTCCCTTATACAAAATAGAAAAATCAAGGATTGCTTTTTGGAAGTTACATTAAAAAAAATATTTTCAATGCTTGAATCCATGGAGGAAGACTCTACAGCTAAGGCGGACTGACTGCATTTATATTGCCTCTTTTTATAATAGGATCTCAAGGTGCCATTCCAACAATTTAGGGGAGTAAACAAATAGTGAGGAATATATGAAACAGCCTGAAAGCATATTAAAAAGATTAACCGTTAAAACCGAATAAAAACAGTTTAAATCTATGAGCCCATGCAGATTTGGGAGAAAGAGACCCCAAAGGGTTTGGTGAAATGTTATGTTTTCACTCAGCCCTGGAATGAAACTAGAATCGGCGTCAATGAAACCTTCTGCCGTATGATTCCATAATTGGTCTCATGTACCCACAAAGTTAAGAAACACTGCTCTAGGTTGTACTTCTACTCCAACCCAATCTTTAAGGTCCAGCTTTTATCATGCAAGTTAAAAGGGCTTAACATGTTCCTTTGAGGTGCGCCCTTGTGTGCGCCTGGGTGCATCATTAATTTCTAAGAGAAGGATTTGGAGAGCATTCCGATTTTCATATCTCCTAATTAGATCCTTCTCAAGCCATATTTTGGTTCCCGTTTTCTTTCGGGTCGAAAAATTATCCCTGTTTTCTCCTTTGCTCCTTGCGAGGTGAGATGAAACAGTCGTAAGAAGAAAAAGGAGTTTATGAACATGAAATAAAGCCATGTTACTTCAAAGTGAGTAAAAACACACAGACAGACACGCACGCGTGCACACACACAGCAACTGCTGGAGATCAACTCTCGAAACCAAAGGAAAAGAGGGGGGAAAAACATTTGCTGTTCAGACAGTTTCTGCTACGCGTTCCAGAAAGGAAAATAGCAGTGCATTAAGGGAACAGCCACGCTAATTGAATGGAAATGGAACTGTCTTCCATTAAATTGAAATGCAATTAGCATTAAATAACATGCTAAGGCACAAGTGACTGAAAATGTTTACATCCATTTATCCACCTTCAAGTGGATTATAACATCCCAGTTGCAAAGAAGAAATGAGGTTTTTGATTTTTTTTTTTTTTAATGCCTTTTGCTGCCTGCATCTGCTGGACATGTTCCCTATATTTCCTACCATTAGATACTGGCCTTGATCCAACTGTATGCATTTGAAGCCTCAATACTGTTTGCAAGCAGCTCTGTTTGCAAACTCTCTGATCTTGTACCATCCAAGGGACTAATGCAACCTCTGTTTAACTAACTAACTAAATAAAGAAATAAATAAATTATTGATTGTGTGTACTGCGCTGTGTAAATTATTTGTCGTTTGATATTTTTTATTACAAATATAACAAATATAACATTCACCCCTACCCCTCACCCAATCCGCCATCATAAAACAACATCACAGCATCCCATTCCTATACATACTGTATATATATGTGTATATATATATATATATATATATATATATATATACCCCATCCCCACCCTCACTACCCCTCCAATCACCAAGTACAAACTATCAAAATACCAATCTTACATCCACAATCTAATAGTTAACCTCTACACTATCACCTGACATAGATCTCTACCTATTACTCACACATCCTATGACTTCCATCCTCTTTGCTTGGTTTCTTATATTCTTGTATCTCTTATATATGTTTTATTTGATTTGTCATATATTATAATTCCTTTAACCACACATTTTCCCATCAGTATTGTTTCCTTCGTTTTCCCTATCTTGTTACTTTCTCTTCATTGCGATTACTAAGCTTCTTCAGCAGATATCCAACTTACATTTTGTTTACAAATCAATAATATAGCCTATCAAGTTAGTTTACCAATATTACTATTTTAAAATATTATTTCTTTACATTGTTTCCTCATATATTCGATTACTAAATACCATTCTTCATTAATTTTTTCCTCAATGTTCTCAATTTTTTCCTCAATGTCCTCAATGTTCACCATGGATCTGTCCCTTACTAACTGTGTTAATTTGTCCATTTCTATAATCTCCATCAGTTTTACCATCCATTCTTCCTTTTTTGGAATGTCTTTTGTTTTCCATTTCTGAGCTAGTAAGATTCTTGCTATTGCCATCATGTAAAATAATTGTTTTCCAAATTTTATTTCATTTGCACTATCAAAAAGTTCTAATAGAAAACTCTCCAGTTTTAGTTCTAATTTGATATGTAATATTTCACATATTAGGTCTTTGATTTGTTTCCAATAGTTATTTATTTTTTGCAGTTCCACCAGCAGTGGATAAACGTCCCTGTTGTATCTCCACATTTCCAGCATTGGTTGTTTTTGTTTTTGTATATTGTAGCTAGTCTCTCCGGGGTTAAATACCACTGATAGAACATTTTAAACCAGTTTTCTTTTATATTTTGTGATGCTGTATGTTTTAATCCTTTATTCCACATATATTCCCATTGATCCAATTGTATGTTATGTCCTACATATTTTGCCCATTTAATCATGGTGTCTTTGACAACTTCCCCCTCCATTTCCAATTCTAATAATTTTGTGTATATTTTCCCGTCATTTGATGTTTTTAATTTGTTGTCTGCTTTACTTTATTGAACCCTTTCCTGTATTGTTATGTATTATTTATATGTATTATGCTATTATTTCTTAGATTGTATGCCATGGGCAGGTTTACTTTATCTATTTTATTGTTTGTATGTGCAGCGCTGTGTAAACCTAAAGCGCTATATAAATAAAACATACTACTACTAATACTAATAATAATAAATCTACAGCGATATATAAATAAATAAAGCATAATTATTATTGTTGTTGTTACATTTTATTTATATAGTGCTGTAAATTTACACAGTGGTGTACATACAATCAATAAAATAGATAAAGGCCCAAGACAGACGGGCCGAAAGGGACATGGTGGCAGCAATACTAGGGTTCCAGACCTCACATCAACCGCACAGTCCAGAACCCTAGTATGTAACAGCGGCGGCCTGATGGCAGCATTCCGTCCACATGGGCGCTGCCATCTTGACGTATGGGATGTGCAGCATCCGCGCATCGTTGCACGTCCATTGCGTCATGAGTGTGCCAATGACGCACTCATGACATAAAGTGGGCGCTGCTAAAAGAACCTAGAAGAACCGGGTTCTTTTTTCTTCAGAGGGACATTGCGCAGTGATGGCAGCATCCCTCCGAAGTTAAAACAAACACTTGCAGACCTCCATTTTCAGGCGGTCTGTACTGCGCCAAAGATAGATAAAAATAAGCCTGCCTATGACGTACATTCTAGAAATAATAAAATAATACATATTAATACAAAGGCTGCACAAATTAAAAACATCAAATAATAATCATGCAATGCCTGGGAATGCTTCCCTGAACAGTATAGTCTTTGGCTCCGCTTTGAATATTCTTTACATCTCTGCTCTCGCCAAAGGTCTGAACCAATCTCTTAAACAAGGCTTTTCAAATTCTA
The DNA here is from genome assembly GCF_019175285.1 of Sceloporus undulatus. Classification (NCBI taxonomy): domain Eukaryota; kingdom Metazoa; phylum Chordata; class Lepidosauria; order Squamata; family Phrynosomatidae; genus Sceloporus; species Sceloporus undulatus. The sequence goes on along the minus strand of NC_056528.1, from coordinate 33,841,479 downwards.
CCTAAGTTTACATGAACTTCAGCCCTAGACCAAACATAAGCAACCTTAACAGAGCTCTTCGGGCATGACTTTTTGAAAGGTAACTTTTTCTCATTGCTTGTTACGGCGTTAAGAAATAAATCGGATTCTTAATTGTTTAATCGTTGCAAATGTGTCATTGCAGTCTTTTATTGTAACCTGAAAGTGTCAACGATGTTTATTGCATTTAGCCATAGGCCATCACAAATAAGGGGGGGGGGGGGAGTAACTGATTTTACTGTTCCTCCTGCTACTCATAACTTTTCATTATTTTCCCATTAAATGATTTTAAAAGTCCTTAGGATTTATTAGAGAATGACATAAAACATGGGAATAGTCAGCTTGCTAAATGGTAATTAGAAAATGTTGCTTGTTAGGCAAAAAATTACAATATTTTATATATTTCACATTTCCACTTACATGTTGCTTTTGAAATGTGGATTTGTTGCATTGCTATTAGCCCCCAAGTAACTTGCAACATACAGTTATGTTACTTGTACTTCATTAGAAACAAGGAGATCCAAATGACACCAACATTGTTTTCATTCTGGTGACAAATTAAAATGAGGTTTCTTTTCAAAGCCTATGTGTCCTGACTTATTTCCGCCAAATTATACTTGTACAAGGTTTAATATTTCTTTGACCTTATAAGCTGCTTTATATTTCGACATTGTTTAACAGGTTTCAGTCTTTTTCTTGTTTTGTATTCTGAATTGTTTTAAACTGTTAAAATTGGTATTATTTATATGCCATCCTGAAATCCCATTATAAGCATTGGGCAACGATTAAGTACAGTATGACAGCATTGCAATAATCCAAATGGGAAATCACTATGCAAAGGAACCTTGTAGGACCTTTGAGACTGAGTGAAAGAGAGAAGTTGTAGTATGTGCTTTGATAGACTTGCGCCTACATGCTCAGATCCATGCGGTGGAGTAGAAAGTCCAGTCACCATGGCCAGGGCTGCATCCACACTGCAGAAATAACCCAGTTTGACACCACTTTAAACTGCCATGGCTTGGTGCTATGGAATTCTGGGGTTTGTAGTGTTGTAAGACTTTTTTTTTTCCTTTTTCCTTTCTTTCTTTTTTTAAGAAAAGCACATAACAGAGAAAGAGAGACCAAGAGAAGCTTCATAGATTGATTTGCTCTGTAATTTGAAAGCTGATTGCAATGATAGGCTGCAGCAGCCTGCCCCATAGTATTGGCTGGATTTGCTTTCAATCTGTATTTATTTCATTTAATCAAGATTTCTGCCCTGCCCTCCGCAGCGGAAAGAGTGCGCAGGGCGGCTGAGAGCAATCATAAGCATCACAACATAAGGTGCCCTTTAAAAACAAAATAACACAATAAGCCAGTTCAAAAATGGATAAGATAGAGAGAGAAAGCAGGCTTGAAAGAATCAGACCAATACCTTCTGGATTGTTTTTAAAAAAGACTTATCTGATTAAGGGATCAAATAAGACCATTCAGGTTGAAGGGGTTTATAATCTTTGGCTGGGATCCCATTGTTTAGTTTCACCTACAACAGACCTGTTGAATCAGTTGCTGAATGCAGAGTCAAGGCTTAGCTAAATCCCATTGATCCAATAGGTCTACTTTAGTTGTGACTAGCACTCTAAAGATTTAAGCATTTCTATGCCTACAGTGAAGGCTTATCTGACACTTTGCCCTGAACATCATAAGGAAGATATGGCAGAATGACATCCTATGGAGCATCTGAGGCTGCATTTGCACTTCAGACATAATGCAGCTTGACATCACTTTAACTGCCATGACTCCAGCTGATCAAATCCTGGGATGTGTGGTTTGTTGTGGCACCAGAACTCTCCGACAGAAAATGCTCGTGAAACTACAAATCCCAAAATGCCATTACACTGAGCCATAACAGTCAAAGCAGTGTCAAGCTGCATTATCTCTGCAGCACAGATTCAGCCATAGTTTAAAATACTGTTACAGAGAAACAGGGGACACCCTGATTCACTTTAAAAGGAAAAGACTAAGGCTGTATCTGCATTAAACAGGACATAAAGCCATAAAAGAAATGGTACACTTTTGGAGAAATAAGGTTCCCAATCATTCAGTTCATCAATGAACATGAAGAGCATGCAAGATACCCAAAGTTTGGGGGAAGTGTTGGTTACCTATGGACAGACACCACAAGACATAACATAATTCCAGGGCAATCATTACAACAAGTCTTGGCAGGTCTGTAAAAGAAACAACATAAATCATACATAGTGTATATATTCATGGTGAGATATGCACACATATATACATGTATATGTGTGTAGTATGTATGTATCTATGAATGACCTAAGCTATTACATCAACACAGAGAAATGGAATGAAATAAATATAACCAAATGAACAAATTAATAATATAGAAAATAGTCATGAAAAGTGAAAGACCCCTAAATCACTGTCACTGCAAGAGAACAATGTTCCAACATTCGATTATAACACAAATATATTGTGGCACAATATATGGAGGGAAATGCATTTCAACTAATGCCTTCCTTGGTGGTATAGAGTTTGTTTTGCTATAGCAATGAAACAGCCAAAGAGAAAATAAACACCAAACCTAAGGCTATCGCTACACAGTGCATAATATCTCTGTTTGTTTAATGCATTGTTAAACTGCCCGCTAACGAAAGTTCTTTGGGTGATGTACAATCTATTCAAAATATAAAATCACTGGAAATGCAACAAGAAAACAACAAGTCGAGAAACGAAATATAACACCAAGACAGAGCCAGCAACAGCAGAGAAATAAACATTTCCAGATATAAAAATGAAATTAAAAGCAGCAGTAGGGAGGGAATGTAAATGTGTAAAAAGCACTCAAGAAGTTCTTTGAAATGCCCAGGAGAATAAAATAGTGTAAAGTTAAATGGTGGAATTTGCTACCCAAAGACATCATGAAGGTTATCATCTTGGATGGACTGGAAAACATTCCTGGATAATGGAACCATCAGTGGCTACAAATCAAAAAGACTATAACTTCCTCATAAAAAAACCCCAGAGAGGATGACTATATATATATATATATCAGTTGTTTGGGAGCACGACTAGGAAAGTGCAGTTCCATTCATGTTTTGCTTGTGGGCTTCCCATAACAAACTATTTTGTGTGAGCAGAATAACAAAACCAATGGGTATCAAACTTTAGTCCTCCAAATGCTTTGGACTTCAGTTCCCAGGAGGCCCAGCCAACATGTGAAGTGACAAGAGGTTATGGGAACTGTTCAAAATATCTGGAAAGTTTGAGTATCACTGAACCAGATGGGCCTTTGACTGAATCAAACATGGCTCGTCTTACAATCTTAACATTAAGCAGTCCTGATGGCTACATCCAGCCTTGAGGTTTAGAGGTAATATATCTCTGACCACCAGTTTCTAGGAGCAAGCACCAGTAAAGGGATGTTGCCTTCACACTCTACCAGTCTGCTTCCCAATGACGTCTGGCTGGTGATGCTGGTTTTTCCCCCCCACTTCTTTTCAATCAAATCAAATTTGTGCAACTGGGAACCAGAACCGAATTGGATTTGATTTCACAATTCAGTTTTAAATGAATCGCTTCGGTGCAAATGGGGACCAGATGTGGATAGGAATAGGTTTATTATGACATACAGTAAAGTAGAACTGATTCTATTTAAACTGATTCATTTCCCAATGTGAACCACAAGTAGGTTATCCGCTTCAGGGACCAGTTTAAACAGAACTGATCCATTTGTGAATAGGAACCACAAGTGGGTTGTTTTGATTCGATTCCGTGCCAGAAAATGAGTTTGGGGTAAAGGTAGTGGCAACCATGATCCGATGTCAAATCGATCCATCGATTCGGATCAGAAAGAGATTTTTCTGTAAGTGGGAATGAGGCCCTTAGGAATATGACAATGTCCAATGCTTTTCCAACTGTGAGCAAGCAAGACTAAAGCTGCATCTGTCCTGCAGAAATAATCCAGTTTGACACTACTTTAAATGCCATGACTCAATGCTATGGAATCCTGGGAATCATCATTTGTTATGGCACCAGAGTTCTCTAAGAGAGGAGAAGAAATGCCTTACAAAGCTACAATTTCCAGAATTCCTTTGAGCTGAACCATGGCAGTTAAAGTGGTGCCAAAATGGATTATTTCTGCAGTGCAGATCAGCCTAAGAGAACTAACAACTGGCTACACACAATGTCAGTTTAGTTTCCCATTAAATAATGACAGGTTTTCTCAGCTTGGCAGAGAAGCAAATCAACGTTTCTCCCCCGTTTTAGCATCTGGACTTGAAACACAGTTTAATTAAAAAATATATCTCTGCTCCAAATGAAGTTCTTAAAGCATTAGAATGTTTCTATTTTTAACCAGGGCAATTACATCTTGCTCAGAAGTGCTTTCAGGTAGGAGGAACAAAATTATTTATTCCACCCCGAAAAGAGTAATTATAACAAGGTTTTGATTCTGAAAATAAATTGCCCAGGGATCAGTCATTTTGTCTTCAAGGCACTGTGGCGTGTGTGTGTCTAAGAGAAGTGTTTTCTTCTTGGCACTGGGGGAACAGGCTTTTTGCTGAATGTAATATACTCCCTGCTGGAGAGATTTTTGCAACCATCAGCTGTTGGCTAAATCAAAGAACTGCATCCTCTTGTTGTCTGGCTCTGGCATTTTTGGAAAACAGATATCAAGGAAGGTTTGACATAATGGAAACCACAGGGCAGCCTGACATGAACCAGTTCCCTTTTGGCACAGGTAACTCCAGAGGGCTTCAAGGCAGGGTTACCACTGACAGACGACCCACCGAGGAAACATCAGCCGGTCTTGGCTTTTGACCACTTTTCAGCAAAGAGCTGAAGCTCAGTGGCAGAGCACATGTTTTGCATGCAGAACATTTCAAGTTCAGTCTTTGACATCTCCAGATAAGGATGGAAAAACCTCTGCCTGAAATCCTGAAGGGGCATTGCTAGTCAGAACTGGCAATACAGTGGGCCCTTGGTATTTGCTGGGGTTTGGTTCCAGGACCCCTCACGGATACCAAAATCCATAGATGCTCAAGTCCCGTTACATATACTAGCATAGTAAAATGGTGTGCCTTATATAAAGTGCCAAGATCAAGGTTTTATTTTTGGGTGGAGGGGGGAGATATTTTCAAGTTGTGGATGGCAGAATCCATGGCTGCAGAATCCCTGGATATGGAGGGCTATCGGTGCTTAGCTAGGCAAGAAAACACCACAGTGCCCCTATCTTTGCACAGAAAAGTTTATATCTCTGGTAACGCAGAAGGTGCTGGAAATACCAATAAAAGATAGAAGGACCAATGGTCTGGTTCTATAAAGCACTCTCCTGTGTTCCTCCTTTTTCAGGACTTTGAGAGATGACATCTTATTTTACATGTGGAAAGGGGCCATAGCACAGTCAAGGGTCACATGCTTTGCATGGAGAAAGTGTTAGGTGCAATCTTAGGGCATCAGCTGCATCCCTGGTTCAAGATCTTAAATCTTACCCTGTGATCTTCAATATGCTTGCAACCTGTGTTAGTGATTTTTTTTAAAGAGAGGGCTGAACCAAGCTTTTCCTTAATTTTACTGGATGGCTGGAGATATCTTCAGATAAATTTATTTCTCTCCCTTACACATGCCCCCACACACCTACAGTCCTTTTCCCATTACCTTGGTAATAGGAAAAGTTCATATTTAGATGAGCTGAGAGCTTTTCCAGCTGCAAAACAAAGTGTGTGGGATGGGAGAGAAAAGGAATCAATCACTATAACTTCCAAATGTCCTGTTGATTAATTCACAGCATGCAGCAGCAGGGATGAAAAGCCATGGTGACTTTGGTGTTGTTTCAAATGGACAGGTTGTTGTTTTATTTAAGGGCCAAGGAGGAATTGCTTACTCAGGAAAACTTCCGATGGCAATGATCCCTGGGACATCAGAGTGCCTATTGATTAGTCATTTATCAATGCGGCAAACACAACTTACTCCTGAAATGGCTTGTATGACCAAGACAAAGGAGATATGCGGTAGCTTGCTTGCTTTCAGATTTCCTTCCTTTACGTTTAAGGAGGTTTGTGGTTGTTCAGTTTTATTCGTCAGGGAAACTTCCTGTTCCATTAGCAGTGCTCTGAAAGGATGAATGCTATACCTTATGTGAAACCTTGATCTCAGCTTTTATATACATACATATAAACACACACACACACACACACACACACAGTCGGCCCTACTTATCAATGGATTTTTTATCCATGGATAGAAGCAAACATGGCTTGAAAATATTTTTTAAAAAGTATACATTCCAAATAGCAAACCTTGATTTCCCATTTTATATAAGAGATACCATTTTGCTCTGCCATTCTCTTTAATGGGACTTGAGCATCCAGGGATTTTGTTATCCACAAGGGATCCTGGAACCAAATCCCAGCGGATAATAAGGTCCCATGTATATATCTTCTGTCCCACTGTTCATGTCCATGATCCTTCACTGGGCATTCATAGCATGAACATCTACAAGTAGAGCTGCATACTAACATACTAATTGTAACAATTTCTCCCCATAGAGATTTCCAATGTAAAGTTGAAGGCTTTCCTGGCCAGCATCCATAGTTTTTTGTGGGTTTTTTGGGCTATGTGGCCATGTTCTAGCAGAGTTTCTTTCTGACATTTCACCAGCATCTGTGGCTGGCATCGTCAGAGAATGCTTTGCCTGGAATAATTGGGTGTATATATACTGTGTGAGCCTGGGAATGCAGGAGTGATTTGCATGCGTATTGTTCTGTGTTGATGGCTGGCCTCAGCCTGGGAGGCTAGTGCAAACGAGGATTAATGTCTGCTAATTGGTGATCAATTATCTGCTGGGAGAAGAAAACCTGGCTGTATTCCTGAACCATCTGAACAATATCCACCCTAACATACAATTCACTGTGGAAAAAGAAAAGGAAGGAACACTGCCATTTTTGGATGTCCTTGTCATCTGCAAACCAAACCTATGTTGGGTCACACAGTATACCAAAAAACCTACACATACAGACCGATACCTGCACAAGAACTCCAACCATCACCCAGGACTAAAAAGAAGCACAATCAAAACACTAGTAGACCAAGCAAAACACATCTGTGAACCCCACTTCTTGGAAGATGAAGTGAAGCACTTGGACCGGGCTCTACAGGCCAATAGTTATTCCAGTTCAGACACCAGAAGGGCTGCCAGGCCCAGAAAAACCCAGAGGAGTGAAGACAAGCAGCCACCCAAAGGGAAGGTATTTTTACCATACATCAAAGGAGTCACAGACAGAATAGGCAAAGTGGTGAGGAAGCATAACCTGCAAACGGTTTACAAATCAACAAAGAAAATCCAGCAAATGCTCAGTCAAGGACCAGAGAGACCCTCTCACAGCTGCAGGAGTTTACTGCATACCATGCAGCTGCGGACAAGTCTACATAGGGACCACCAAATGCAGTGTGCAAACAAGAATCAAGGAATAAGAGAGACACTGCAGACTGGGCCAGCCAGAAAAATCAGCAGTAGCAGAACATGCCACAAACCATCCTGAGCATAAAATACTGTTTGAAAACACTGAAGTTCTGGACCATGCCAACCACTACCATGTCAGGATGCACAGGGAAACCATTGAAATCCACAAACACCTGGACAATTTCAACCGGAAAGAAGAAACCCTTAAAGTGAATAAAATTTGGCTAACAGTCCTGAGGAATAACAAAATAAGGACTCGGCAAATGCAAATGGGAAACCATTCAGAGTCAGGGGCTTTCCCAGCAGATAATTGATCACCAGTTCGCAGATATTAATCCTCGTTTGCACTAGCCTCCCAGCCTGAGTTGTACTATACAAGCCTTGTGTTGAATGGCAATGCTTTGCAACTGAACCAATAAACCAAATGTGCAACTGAATGCAGAACCAAATGTATATATGCAGCCAGGTACAATGCACATCTCCCCCCCCCCCTTTTTTTTTGTTTTTGTTTTTTTGTTTTAAAAGGGGGGGAGATTCAAGGAACTTTGGGGGACTGGCAATAGGGCTTTAGAGCAGACTATAATTCCAAAAGTGAGATCTAGTGGTTACATGTGGCCCATCGAATGTATTTTGTACATCCCTGGACTGGCAGCAGTTCTCCTAAGTTGCAGACAAAGGTTTGTTTCCCAGTTCCAACTGGAGATGCCACTGTCTGACTAGCTTAGTGCCTATCCAATGAAGCTATTTGTCAATCAGAAACTTTTGTTTAGGTGGTAACTGATATTTGCCATGGACGGAATATATATGCTAATACTGCAAGAGTATTAGACTGCCCAGCAATCTATTTCTAGACTGAATCCAAAGTGTTGGTTTTAATGTTCCAGTTCTCATTAATTAATGAAGCCTGATACAAGTAGAATATTTGTCTCCTGATCCATTTAACCCATATCTATACTTCCCCCTTCACTGAAGTCTAGCAGTCTTTAGGTATTACAGTATCATCATTAGAGATCAGGCTGACATCTATCAATAATGAAGTCTCTTTTGGTGGTGCATCTTGAGTTAAATCCCCCTCTCCATCTGATATATACCAGATTTAGTTGTTCAGAGAGCTGGGCAGAAATCTTCATTTTAGACAAGTGTTTGGTGTTGGAAGCAAGTGTGAAAGCTCTCTTTTTTATCTGTACAAATAAAAAGCTTATTTGAGGACTGCAAGGCCAGAGACCATATCTCAGGAGAGGAGCATTCAAAAGACCCCAGCTTCGATGGCTGACACTTTCAGCCAAAAAGTCTCTCAGCCAGCAGGACTAAGATATATCCTTGCCTTTAGCCCTAGTCAGAAGCAAGAGGATAGTCTAGACCAATGTTCTCATTCCGCGCAAGGCAGCTTTGGGAGTTTATAGCAGTGCCGAGGCTTTGGATAGCCATTAAATTGTTTATACTCTTCTCCTTACATCTTTTTCAAAGGAAGGATTTGAATACTTTCAGCAACCCTCAGTGTAGTTCTTTAGCTGATGTGCTTCTAAGGCAGGGAGTGCTTTTCTTCTGGATTTCAGAATTTGTGAATGCAAAGAAATTAACTGCAAAGAAAAAAAATCCTCATTAAAGTGTAATCAGTTAAGTTGACTACTGATGAAAGCCAAGTGAAGACTCCCCCCTCTTCCATTCCAAAGCCATTAATTCTAAGTGGAGATTTGTCTTCTCAGTGATACATAAGGCCTGATTCTCCTTTCTTTTGCACCACTGAGAAATCCCCATGGCATGTCATTCAAGGGCTAAAACAGAGACAGGAGACAAGTGTGGCCTACACTGAACTGTTAAAGCAAGTGTCTGAAATTTAAATGCATCCTCTCTGAAGCAACCCTTAATGAAAGACATTCATTCATTCACTGGCTGATCTCTCATTTAAGGGCTGGTTGATGGGCTTGCTACTGGCCCTGAGATGCATTTCTTCACTTCAACTGACACCAAGCAAATCAAGCTGAATCCAATTACTTCTGATCCATAGGAACAACCCAAATTCGCTTAGAAACATGCTTGAATTTCTGACACTTGGCTGATTTGGCGGAAGATGTTCACTCGGTTCTTGCAATGGGTCTCCTCTTGTTACCCAGTTGAAAAGAATAGGCATAACCCACACTTTGTGTATGTCAGGTTGCCTGTCAACCTATGGTGACCCCATGAATTTCATAGTTTTGTTTGTTTGTTTGTTTTAATATACTCTAAATAATCAGAGGTGGTTTTGACAGTTCCTTCCTCTGAAATACATAGCCTTCTCCCATCCAGCTACTGATCAGCCCTGTCCCTGCTCATCTCCAAGATCAGCCAGGATCTGGTAGCTTTCAAGTATTTAGGTAGGTTACACTTTAAATTGTGTCCAAAAATGTTTTGAACAGAAAACCTGCTGTTTCACACCTCACATGCTTAGCGGCTTAGCACAATGCTCGCCTTCACACCATTTCTTATTTATGCACCTTTAATCCACCAGCAGACATTCCCAGCCAATTTCTTTCCCCCAAGAAAAGTGTTGCTGCTCTTGTCTGTTACTGACTGTCTGTTTGGGGACGTCTGGATTTGTTTTCAGTGCTGGGAGGCTGACAGATGGCCAGTGTGGAATATTTCCTGGATTCGTTTTCTTCTTGCTACACAATCTCATATCCCCAACACTTTGCCTGGAGCTACGATTGTTCACTGCCTCTTCATATTTTCCCCATCCAGCTCAGCTAGAGGAAAGCTTCACAGGCCATCCCTCAAGTTTATATATTTATTTACTAGGCAAAAGAGTACTTCCGATCCCTGGGATTACCAAAAAAGGACCTTCTTTCTTTCAGGTCTAGACCTTTTATGGTCCTCTCAACTCAATTCGCTTCAAGTAACAATGCCTTGCAATTGGAAAGTCTATGTCTTTCAAAAAACGAAAATCAAGAATGGGGCCAGAATGTCTCAGAACATCTTTTGGGGGAATGAAATGCTCTGAGAGAGATCTTGAGCTCCTCTTCCCACTGAAAAAGAGTTTTGCAAACTAATATTTCTATCATAGTCCCTGCTGCCTGGACCATTGCTGGGTATAGAAAATGGCAGCTGAGTTGCTTGCACATAAGCTCAGAAAATGTTGGTACTGCCACTTGTAATAATGGAAAAATCCCCTCCTTTATATAATAAGTCAGGTGAGAGTAAAATAAGCCTTGCAAGTATTCTATGGACCGCATTTGGAATTCCCATAAGTAACCTGGACCCAAACCATATAGGGCTTTAAACATAATGACCAACAGTGTGTACTTTGTAAAAGATGTTGGCTTGAATGCTAGACTACAGCAGCTACACTGTAGAAATAATGCGGCTTGATACCACTTTAATTACCACTTTAATTGCCATAGCTTAGTGCTATGGAACCCTGGGATTTGTAGTTTTGTGAGGCACCAGAAATCTTTGGCAGTGAAGTCCTCATAAAGCTATAAATCCTTAGATTCCACAGGTTGGAGTAACAACACTTAAAGTGGTGTCAAACTACATTATTTCTGTATATGATGCACCCTAGGACTCCATAAGACCTGGGTTCAAGTCCCTGTTCAGCCATGGAAATCCACTGTGTGGCCCTAGGCAAGTCACAGCCTCTCACCCTTAGAAGAAGGCAATATTAAATTTCATGTGCCTAAATCTCACCCAGAAGTGTTGCCATACATTCGCATAAGCTTGAAGCAGAGAACACCAATAGTGAAGGGGTTCTGAGTGTTGTGATTTTTAAAAAGATATATTTCCCAAGCTCTGGAAGATGGAATAAGTTACCTAAGGCTACTCCGCAAGTTTACAACAAAGGGGAAATGTAATCCATTTGTTCTTCACAGAACCCATGCTTAGCTACAGAGTGCACCATCCCTTAGTCAGGAAGAACATGTACGACTTGTAAAAGTATGTGTATTCAGTTACTGAGCAGAGAGAGCTCTCCTGATATATCTAATAAAGTGGTTTTGGAAAGACAAGACATGCCTAAAAGCAGCCCCCTTTTTTGTTACAATTATAACAAGTATCATTACCTCCCTTTTGACCTGCCACGCATCACATCACAGCCGCTCAGCTGGAGACAGGACTATTAGCTGTGGAAAAAAGGAAGCCATACTGATATTAAATGCATCATTCTGTGTTTTCTGATCTGATGGTACTAGCAAAGGCAATGTATCAAAGGCAGGGAGGGGCACCCAACCCAGACGCACACACACACACAGGCGGAATGAAATGGGTTTGATCAGTACGGATGATGTGGGAAGCTGAGGAAGAAATGTGGGTTTGATCAAAGTAGATTATGGGAACCTACCATCTCCTGTCTCCAATAGTGAACATGCAGGTGCCTGGTATGCTCCTTCTCTTTGACTTTGATGGTTTCTGACCACTGATCATCATCATCATAATAACAACAACAACAATAATAACAATGCCTATTTATAAAGCCCTTTCCAATATAGGGTGGGACATCCAACATGTTTAAGCTAAGACAAAGGGGCTCTCCAAACTGCCCCAAAAGGGCAAGCTGGAGGTGCCCAGTTTTCTTCCAGATTGATGCCACAGCAGCCAAACCGTGCAGCGTCCCTCCGGACCAAAAAGAACCCAGAAAAACTGGGTTCTTCTTGGCTTGCGCGGACGTCATCCACCCATGATGCAGGGTGCTGCACCACGCTTGCATCATGGATGTGCGCCCCATGCGGGCAGGGCTTTGCAGTCATGGTGCCACTGGCACGAACTAGGGTTCCAAAGCATGCAATTGCTGTGTGCTCCAGAACCCTAGAAATGGCGCAAGCATGTCGCTTTTGTCCCTTTTGTACCAGGCCAAAGACAATAAAATGTAATGGTGTGTGTGTGTGTGTGTGTGTGTGTGTGTGTGTGTGTGTATGTATATATATTCCTCAAATACCCATCTCAGCAACTTCAGACACAACTCAGGAGCTTAATCTGGTGTCGCAAAAACCCTTATGAAAATAGGGAAGAACCTCCTCCAACCAGAGGTCCATAGGGAGACTGCTCCACAGATGTGGAGCCAGCTCTTGAAGGACTTGCAGCTTGGACAAAGCTGTGTAACTGAAATACCCTTTTGCCTATAGATCTTAAATTCCTACATGATGCTTTCCATGCTAGCCAGGCTGTAAGGTACTGAGGGAGAGAGGATGCAGAGCCGTAAATACAAGGATCTAAAGTTTAAAATGGGCCCTGGCCCAAATTTGTAGCCAATAAAGGGATCTATAGGGGGAAGAAGCATGTGAATATTTGTTGTTGTTGTGTTCCTTCAAGTCATTTGGCGACTCTAAGGTGATCCGATCATGGGCTTTTCTGGGACTGAGAATGTATGATTTGCTAAAGGTCACCCAGAATATTTAGGGGGATTTAAAGCAACCCAAATGACACTGTTCTGAATCAAGGCCAGAGGGAGAAGAGAGCAAGAAAGCAAGCCAGTAAGTTATTACAACAAGCCAGGTGCAAGATCTGGACAAACAGATGGACAGTCTCGACAGTCAAGAACTTATGTCCATAGTGTACTGAATCCATTCCAGGTTTCAATCAAAATTTTAAAGGAGCAAGATGGAAACAAAATAAATTCATTCGAGAAGGGTGCTGAGGATACTGCGGACAGCCAAAAAGATAAACAAATGGTTCCTAGAACAGTCTAGAACAAGTCAGAAATCTCCCTCAGGCTGTTGTATTTTGGACACATCATGAGAAGACACAACTCATTCGAAAAAACAATAATGCTAGGAAAGACAGAAGGTAGTAGAAAGTCAGGAATCTGTTCAACTGCAATGTCTATCAACTCTGTATCATGCTTTCTGGGAAAAAGGGAATTGTAGGCCAACACATCTGGAAGTCAACAAGAGGGTAAAGCTGTTCTAATCATATCACATCTCAGTTGTATTCAGACTGAATGGATTAATAAACTGACAACTGAATCACCCCTGAAGATCTCTTTAATTTGATAATGGTCCCAGAAAGAAAGAAGGATGGAATTTTAATAAAAATAATAATTATTATTATTTTTATCCCGCCCCTAGATCCAAACATGTGATAAAGATTATCAATAACTGCAGTCACTTTCAACCAACTTTCCAAGAGTCAAACTTTATTTGATTACGTGGCAACATCACAACTTTTCCTGAACGCTGCTTTCCCGCCTACCTTGTTTACAGGTAAAAAGCGTGATCAATTAATTCAATATACCTGCAGAAGGAAAAAGACATAAAAATCTCACTTTAGGAAATATGTTTATGTATCTCCCAAAACAGTCCCCCATTTTTTTACAGCTCATGTTGGCACAGAATGTTAAATTGCTGCCACCTACATAAACCCTGTGTCTATAATAATTTTTAAGCATTAAGGGAAACCAATTACATATAAAACATTTAACGTATAACTAGATTTTCACTGCACCAGATGGCTTAGATTTATATACTCTTCATTCCCATGTACATGCATTGCAAAGCAATTTGATACAGCACCCTGACGTTCCTCCGCAGGATTACTTAAAGCTGTTGGAACCAGTTCTACCAAGCGCTGTCTGATTATGGAGTATTCCTCTTCCATCTGAATTTTAAGGGCATGATCTCAGGAAGGCTTACATATTTACACACTGAATAATGCAAGGACCTTCCTTGATTTATGTTGCAATAGCTGAAGAGTGTGTGTCATTTAGGTACATTATTTTATCTGGGGGAGTTAACTTGAAATCAGCTGACAAATGAAGAGCATTTTTGCAGAGGGAAGAATATGGATGGTAGGGGTAGCTTTTCATACTTCTGCCTAAATATCTCCTGATTCTCTTTTTTATTCCAGTTTAGCTCCACTGAATGGCCCTCCTAGAGCAGCTATTAGACATGATGTTTTTTCTCTTCCAATAAAATCCCATTTTAATATCTACCGCTTCCCGAAAGCCTTTGGCTTAGTTCTGTAGTTTTTATATTCTGCTTGGGAGGATGAAAAAACTATGGTACATGGGCCAGATGTGTTGTTGTGTGACTTTATGTCATGTCTGACCTATAGAGACCCTGGAATGAAGCGATCATGAGGTTTTCTTGGCAAGATTTGCTCTGAGGGCGTTTCTCATTGCCTTCCTCTGAGGCTGAGAGAGTGTGACTTGTCCAAAGTCTGTCAGATAATGATTACGGTGGAATACCAAAATCAAACTTGTCTAGATGCATTGAGGCCATGTAAGCTGAAGGGATGATGTTATATTTTAAACAAGTTTTAACTTGTCTTCTTTTATACTGTATCTGTTATATTATACCTTTTTACCTATGCTGGTCTATGACCGTAATAAAGAAACTCATTCATATTCCTGATCTGGCTGCCAGCACTTAAGAAGGGATGAGGGTGATCAGGAGATATGAAGATGTAACTCAGTAGCCCATATAGGATATTGATGGTCCATTGTACAATGGTCAACATTAAAAAGTACAGCCACATGTGTAATACCCAGACTTCTATCTGGACAGTATTACTGATATAAGATGATGCTCAGCACCACTGAAAATGGACAACAACAACAACAAAAATCCCCCCTCCATTGTTTTGTATTCATTTTAACAAGCAATGCTTTTTCCAGCAGTTCCAGTAGTTTCTGCAACTGCCAGGTTGCTTTGGAAAAGGAAAGAGAATCCCAGGAGAATGAAGCAGCAAACAAGCCAGAGAGCTCCATTATCTAAGCTGACAGCTCCGGTCTGTGATTCCAGCCTGCAAGAACTGCAAAAATTTCCTTTAAAAACAGTCCTCTTGTGGATGGCTCTGGAAAGGAGCAAGCAAGTGCACCTTTTGGCACATTTCTGTTCACAAGTTCTTTTGCAAATCTTCCCCCCCTTGGGGGAGTTTCTATTCCTGCAGGCACTGCAAAGAACTATGAGCTGCCCCAGGCACTTGTGACTTTCTCCTGCCCAGAGGGTTGGCCAAGCAAGTTTCAACCCCAAGGGGATCCCAGAAAGTGCCTGCCAAGTCCCAGTGGATCTCTCTTGCAGGGTTCTGCAGAATTTCTCTTGCTTGCCTGTTTTGATTTCCTATTCCCCGGTGCTGCTTCTGTGATCCCTCTCCACTCTCCCTGTGCTGACTCTTCCTCTCTTTCATCACTTTTCAGCACTTCTGCACCGTAGTCATCGATCGCTGCTTCTCCGTGTGGCTGGAAAACATAGAAACATTGGCATCCAGCCTCCTTTTCAATGCCAGAGATACCAGAAGAAGCATAAAAAGCACCCCTGAAAAATGTAGATGTGGGTAGTATCTATTTTTTGCAATGATAAACCAGGGTGAAGGGGATACTGTTTTCTTCCTTATATGTGAGAATACAGTAAAGGAATATTTGCATCCTTGTTGGGATTTAAAAATGCATCCCTATGGAGGGGGGGAAAGAGATTCCTGTCTCAAAGCTCTCATTTGTCCCAGAGTGTGGCAATTTCTCAGCTATTCTTCAGAGAGAAGGACATTTGAGAATTACGGTGCCACCGACGTGCTTCTTTGCCTGTACAAGGCTCTCCGATTACTCAAGGCCACTGACGATCTTGTAAGATTTTTTAATTAACCCCAATGTTCTGGCACCTTTCCAGCTTAAGTAATTGAGCGCAACCCCACATTTCCCGCATAGTCCTAGTATGAGTAAGTTACTCTTCACATCCACTTGGCCAAGATTTATGGGACCTGATTAATAAAGTAAATGTCACTTGGCACTAAAACGCTAGTGCCGAACTATCAATACCCGCCAAGGCTGGTGAATGTTATACTGCCCTTCCTGGGCTGCGAAAAGGATGGAGATATATGATGATCATCCTATTCTGCCTACTAGTTTTGGGGGGAAAATCTCGTGGGCTGGCTGCCTCTGTCTTGATATGCCTATGTTCTTCTCCAAGATGTCTGGTTAGTCATTAACAGAGTCCAGAGGAAAGGATTAAATCTTAATCCACCATACCCAAATCTTACTGTCTGGACCTAGTATTGAAAGCCATGTGGTCCAAATCCCCTGCCACATATAACACTACAGCACTCCTGAACAATGCCCATCCAACCTTTGCTTATCCTAAAAATAAAGACTCCACCATCTTCCAAGGCAATCTATTCCACTGTCAGACAGCTCTTATATTAAACAAGTTCGTCCTAATGTTTAGATGGAAAATCTTTTCTTGTCATTTAAATGTAGTCCCTGGAGCAGCAGAAAACCAGTTTGCTCTACATTATGTCTCTTCATTTATTTAAAGATGGTTGTCATGTCACTTCTCAGTCTTCTGTTCCCCAGGCTAAATGTACCCAGGACCCAATGTCTTTCCTCATAAGGTTTGGTTTTGATCATCTTGGTGGCCCTAGAGCCTACAGATGTTCCCTCTGCAGGTGTGCAGCTCACACTAACCCTAGCCAGCCAGCATGGCCATTGCCCATACTGGGTATAGGATTCTGGGAGTTTTAATCCTGTCCCCAACTTTTCCAAGCCCTATCTGATCCAAAGTACCATACCAGTTCAGCAACACAGAAATTAAGGTGGGACTTTGCTGTGTGTTCCATTCCTATTCAGGGGATGATGGGAGCTGGGGTCAACTTATCTGGATGGAATCAGGGGAGGGTGGGAATTATTGGGACATAGGGTTTGTATGGAGGTTTTAACTGTAAGCCATCTTGATTGTCATTGACAGAGAGGAGGGGTATTATTATTATTACAGTATTATTAGTTTAGTGCTTAGCATGGGGATCTGTAATTCAAAGCAAAAGGTTACAAAAGGGGAGGGGGGAACCTTCAACAGACATACTTGACCTCATACTTGAATCCTTCCCATGGTTATTATGAGTCTTGAATTCAATTAGCAAAAAGATAAATTAGTAAGGAACATCCCATCAAAGTTCAAAGAAATATTCGGCCCAAACTTGCCACCTATGTTGCAAATCTGAAACATTGACCTTGAGGTATAAAGTCTTTGGATTCATTTGTGGTCAGGTTCTGTGTTGGACTATCACTTGTGTGTGTGTGTGTGTGTGTGTGTGTGCATGTGCACGCACTGAGTCCCCCCCCCCATCATAGTGCGCTCCTCTCACTTGACCACCCCCAAGCTGTCTCCTAGGCCTTTGTAGTGCAGATTCCTTTCCTCTGTGATTCACTCGCACATTCCTTTTCAAACGCTTCCCAAAATATTTGAACTTTTTGTAGAGCAGTGGGTTACTGCTATATCCTGCTGGGATCAGCTCTGACAGCCTATGAACTCTGTACACCTCTGAAGCATTATGAGCATACCGTCTGGATTGGGGAGGGGGGGGGTCAGAGCCTGCTGGTTTGCAAATCAGTGTTTAGAAATCCATAGGGATCTTTCTTCTTTTAGAGAGACAAAAAAAATACTTTGGTGTTTTAAAAAAATTCTGGGATTAGTAATTGATGGCCATGGCTCCAATCCAGTTCCCTAAACCATTTATCCAGTTGCTATAGCCCTACAAGAGCAGATACAGGGAAGCAGCTATGAGCAATTGTATCATGGGTTCTAAACTAAATTAGATTATGCAGCAGGAAAAAATAATAACTTCCATGATGTTTTCTGTGAATATAGTGAATATAGCTATTTGCAACCCCAGCTCAAAAACTACTTGACCCAAAATAGTGTATTCCAAAAACGACCCTCTACAAAATGCTCATTTTGACGTGTGCATGTGTGTGTGTTTTTGTGTGCATCATTTATGAGTGTGTGTTTGTGTGTATGGCTGAATCCAAGAATAAGGCAAAATAGTAATTAAATTGAATGGGAGAAATCCATTATTCAGGGATGGAAGCTATTAAAGAAGTTTAAATGTTGAGATTGCAAACTTTGATCCGAACCCAGAAATGGACAGTTACCCAATAAATGTGTTCTAACTTTGGCATTCGGTGGATTAAATTCAAGATTGCACTGCAGCATTTTCAACCAACTAGCTTTTCCAAAAAGCCTTCAAAGTCAAGCCCAAGTAGAGCACATCAAAGCAAGGGAAGAACAGAGTTTTATGCCAAGGCCCCTTGGGAGCCTTTTGAAAAATCCAAATGGTGGGATATAAATACTGTACAAAAATGAATGAAAAAATAGACATATATGGACACAATCCAATCTGCCATGAACACTACTGAATCATTATTTTTCCTAAGAGGAAAAAGCTAAATGTGTGCTCGACCCTCCCATTAATTTAATAGGGCTTTTTAAAAGCACTCCAGTTTGGTTAGGTCATGACCTAAATGAATTTCTTTAAAGTAGGATATTGCCTTTGAAAGCAAGTCCAATTCTTTCATATTAGATAACTTTTATAACTTCCAGAAGGATCTTGGAGGATGCCTTCCTCAGCCAATGTGAATCAGTGAGATATAGCTACATGTGGATACCATTCAATAATGCAGTCCTACAAAACTGAGGGTCATAAAACCTTTTTTAAAAATATATGCTGGTTTTATGGGAATCTGACCTTCTAAATCCAAAAATGGGATCATTTACTCCATCACGTACCACTCTTTCACAACTTGTTTTGATGCTCATGGGGGTGACTGGAGAGTTTTCCCTTTCCAATAGGAAACAGACTTGCAGAAAAGAAAAGCTCATTCAAAAAATACTGGAGGAAATTATCTTTTGTTTGAGACTTAAAATGTTTCCATTTTGCGCTTAGGTTAACTTGCAGCTGCTGGCCATGAATTGCAGGTGTTCTGACTTTCATGTAAAACCAAGCCACCTGTTCCTAATGTCTATGCAATCCTTTGAGTGCGTACAATCAGAATAGAAAGTGTGTACTAGAATACATTCTGCAGGATTAGTGAATGACTGTAGATTATTAAAGTAGACAGTAGAGACTTCCATCAACTATTGCCACTAGAAATGGTTCAGAAGACAGTGTGATGACTAAGTCCTTAAAGCTGACCATGTGGCTCATATTCATATTTTCAGGACTTTCATAAACAGACATGGGGGGCATAGCAAAATAATGAAGCTTTGAATGCAGAGGATCCCTAGCACCTTCAATGGAAAGATGCCTAGATAGAAGAATCAAAGAAGAAGGAGGAAGCCTGAAGAAACTGGATGTTTCCAATCCTTTTCCTTCTGTTGTGGAAAGCGGGACTTAGAATAAGCGACAAAGGTGAACATCTTATATTGGAGTTCCATAATATAAATCCATGGGTGTGAAGTTACCCACAGATTGTGCTCTCCAGTATGTTGCATGAAAACATTGCTCAATGGAACGGACAACAGAACGGGCCACTGAATAATAATAATAATAATAATAATAATAATAATAATAATAATAAAATTTTATTTGTATACCGCCCTTCTGAAAATCAGGGCAGTGAACAACAAGAAATAACAATATAAAAACAGAGCCATACGTTAAAAACAATTCAATAAAAATAATAAAAATTTCATGTCGGCAAGACAGTGCTGACATGGTGGGGGGGGAATTACTGGTCAGGGTAGGCTTGTTCGAATAAATGGGTTTTTAACCCCTTCCTGAATTGAGGTAGGGAGGTGGCTGAGCGGAGCTCGAAGGGCAGCGCGTTCCAGAGGTTGGGGGCTGAGATGGAGAAAGCCCTCCTAGAGGTGGAATTATATTTCACCTCTGGAACTCTTAACAATAGCTGCCCTGAAGATCAAAGTGCGCGGGGTGGATTGTACGGGGAGAGGCGGTCCTCCAGGTACCCTGGGCCCAAGCCATTTAGGGCTTTATAGGTAATTACCAACACCTTGTATTGCGCCCGGAAGGGAATAGGTAGCCAATGCAAGTCTTTAAGGACTGGTGTTATATGACTGGCCCTGGCAGTGCCAGTGACCAGACGGGCTGCCATATTCTGCACAAGTTGCAGCTTCCGGGTATGGTACAAGGGTTGCCCCATGTAGAGCGCATTGCAGAAATCCAAACGAGAGGTTACCAGGGCGTGTACAACAGTTTCAATGGAATGTGCATTTTAATGTCCATCTGGTACAAATCAGATACATAGAGATATACCCATGCACAATGACAGAGTATGTGTCTATATCAATGTGAAATTGATGAGTCAACATTTATGTCAATTGCATTTGATTCAAGGAGGCCACTCAGTTTTGGACTAACAACTGGATTTAATCTGGTGGTGGGAATCATGCTTCTTTCTAGATGTTAATGGATTGCTACTCCCACTATCCCTCACCATTGGCGACAAACGACAGGATTGTGGGACAAGCAGTCCAGCAATATTGGAAAAGGCATAAGATCAGATTTAGTCTGTTGCACTCCATCTCCAACACCGTCTGCCCCAGAGCCATCCTAGCTGAATGGAGAATTATCTGGGAAAAGACTGCCAATTGGGAAGTTGTGATATATGCATCCCAACAAAGGGGTATACTAGCAGGGGAGCCTCTTCCTACAAACTACAAATGAGAGACCACCCCATGCATATAAATGACCATGTTAGATCAACTTTCAATCGGGTCGTAACAACTTCCCCATCTGTTCTTTACCTGGATTTGCATTTGATGATGTTTATGGAGAAATATGTTGGAAGAGGAAAGGACAGAGACCTATAGGGAAGGGAAAGCATCTGCTGTGTTTGTTTGTTTATTTATTTATTTATTATTTTGCTATTAGGTAGATAACTGACTGAGTGAAACATCTGTGCAATGGAGAACAGATGCAACCACAATGCACAAATGGAGCAGGAGACAGGCATGCACATCACCCATACCTATGAGTCTGGAGTGGAAGTGAACAACACTGTCTGACAGGAGCAGATCCCCTGTCTGTAGATACTTTCTCAGAGTAGCATAACCTGCATCTCTTACACAAATTACCATCTGTTGTACCTAGGGAGAGGAGGAGGGGAGATCTCTGTTCAACAGCACGCAGGCAATTTGTGCATCAGATGGCAAAACTGATTCAAAACTGTGATCAAAAAGAGCTCAGCATGTGCCTTGTGCGATATCACAAAATTGTCAAAGGTCAGGAAATCTCACAGAAGGTGGAATTAGGTACAAAGAATCTCTCCCTAAAAATCCCATGTTCCAGAGCAGGTGCATATACTGGAATGGTTATTTGAAAGGGTGTTATTTTACGGAAATCACAAGTAGCAGACACATGAGATTTTGAGTCCCAATTCTGAAGGTAAAGACTTACATAAAGCTAGTAAAGAGGAGAAGGAGGAAGAGGACAACAGCAACAATTACAGGCTGAGTCTCTCCTGTCCAAAATGCTTGGGACCAGAAGTGTTTTAGAGTTTGGATTATTATTTTGGGGTTTTTTGGAATACCTATATTTGCAATGACTATATAATAGAATATTGGTATTTGCCTATATGTACATTATTCATACATAATCTTGAAGCTAGGGCCCAAGTCAAAACACAAAATTCATTTACGTTTTGTATAACCTTATACACATAATTATATTCTAAAATAAGTTGCCTTGAACCATCAAAAAACAAAGATGTCACTAACTTAGCCACTCATGAAAATAGTTTTGGAATATTGTGAATCTTGGGATTCCGGATAAGGGAGACTCTACCTGTACAACGTCAAAAAGCTGTTGTTGCAGCAACAGCTGCTGCTGTCGTTTTTCTGGGGAAATGCCCATAGCCAAGATCCTGCATCAGATACATGACCATGATGTGGCTATGATCTCTCTCCTGATCTGATCCATGAAATCCACTTTAAAATCCATTCAACTGCACTAAGGGAGGAAGTTTTGTGATGCTGGCATCCAGGACACTGAAAGATGGCACATGCAACCTCCTCCTACCAACAAATGGTGGCACACTGTTTCTACATCACAAGTCACTGGTGGGACAGGACTGAGTGCATCTGCCTGAGTTTTAAGGTGGGTTTGGAGGGCATTTACAATGATGGCAATGATACCACGACTGTAAATGTGAACAGGAAACATAAGGGATAACCAGTGTTTTTCATGCAGAATGCAAAAGACTGGTCATACCTTCCGTTGACAATGGGAACTGAGAGGTTAAAATTGCCATCCTACTTAAATTTATGGGATGTAATCATTATAAAATCCAGTAAGTTTTTACTTTGGAATGAACATTCCTAGGGGCGTACTGGGTTAGGAAGGGGCGTGTTAGGGTTGAGAAGGGGCATCCCTTCTGGACGCCCCTCAACCCTAATACGGACCGAGTCCATACAAAATGGTGGTGCCCGTCCACACGGGGGCTGCCATTTTGACGTCGCGGATGCATAGCAGAAGTGACGCCACGAGTGCGCGACTAGCGGCTCACGGCACCACTTCCGGGGCCCAGAAAGATGCGCCATTTCAGCGCTTCTTGTTGCGCCCGAGAACCTCGCGGTTTGGCCACTGCGGTTCCCGGACGTAGCAACTGGCGGCGGTGGCAAAGCGCCCTAGAATCCCTATTAGATGCTTCTTCTGCATAATAATAGTGATAATGATAATATTAATACCTATGGCATCAAATACATTTAGTAGCATCTATTGACCATTCAAAGGCTTTGGGCTGCAGGTAGGAGAAGTAAAAGAAAAACAGGTCATACAAATACAGTGGTACCTCGGGATACGAAATACCCAGGTTACGAAATTTCCGGGATACGAAAAAATCCCATAGGAAATAATTGTTCCGGGTTACGAATGTTTTTTCGGGTTACGAAAAAAATTTTGGTGCTTTTCGACGCTATTTCACACGGAATCGCGGCTTTTCCCCATTAGCGCCTATGGGCTTTCGGCTTGCGAAGGCTTTTCGGGTTACGAAAGCGGCCGCGGAACGAATTAATTTCGTAACCCGAGGAAGCACTGTACTTGTTTCTGAATGTACTTAACATGAGTCCCCACGGTTCAGTCAAGGGCTAACATGGTAAAAACAGCATCCCATATTCCACTGAAACACAGAGTTCAGGGATGCTTCTCTGAGTCACTGTCCCTTCATTAGGCCCAAAGATGGGGCCTTCATTTTTCACATTATTAATATGCTGGGTGCATTCCAATTAGTTACAGCAAATTAACTGTCCTTGCGGAAGCGCAAGGCAAGGACAGTTCAGTGGGCCTCACTGGAGCATTTCATCTTGTGAATTCGCAGCCAGGATCAAAAGCGTGAAAATGCAACCATCAAACAGGATGTATCATTAAGTGTGACCTCTCTGTTACTAAAACCTTAGTCTTATCTGCAGGGTGCTTGTTTCCGTAGGTATAAAGCCCTTGCAACTCTGGAGATAAATAGATTCTGGTTTGCATTCGTACTTTGCTTTTTGTTCCAAGGAAGGGAAGAAAAAAATGTTATTTTTGTCGATGTTTTGGGGTGTTCTGGACTGGTCTGGGGTGAGTAGCATTTTTTTTTTAATGGAGGATCTAGGTCTTTTATAATGTGGGCTTCTGGGGGCACCTTGAGGACCCAATGGTCACATGCAGCTCATGGGTGAAACCTTGCCTATCCTGGTATGCATAAAGGTGTATGAATGTAAAAAAGAAAGTTCTGATTAAAAGTATACCATCGCCTACAATCCTGTTTGTCATGGGTACAAGCCAGATACCACTATGAAACTGAAATAATAGAGAAAACAGCCCTTCTCCATGCCTTGTGGCCAAACATTTGGCAACCAAAGGTACAATGCCTCTAAACACAGAGGTTCTGTTTATCTATGAGGGGAAATCCATCACCGAGAGACCTATCTATTTATGGATTTGTCAAACATTTCAAAGCCTTCTTAGCTTCCTGAAATCTGAGTAAAGTAAATCAGATGGAAGCAAATAGATCAGGTTGAATAGCTGATAGCTGGGTCCAGTCAAGTACATCAGGCTAGAGTTGCTTGCATGTGTGCAGGTGCCTTGAATTTGCCTGTCAGCTTATGGTGACCCCATTAATTTCTTAGGGTTCCCTTAGTCAAGGTATACTCAGAGGTGGTTTTGCCTGTTCCTTCCTCTGAAATATCACCTAGAGTACCTGTATTCATTGGCAGTCTCCCATTCAAGTACTAACCAGGGCTGACCCTCCTTAGCTTCTAAGATCAGATGGGATCTGGTGCCTTTCGGTCATAGTTTATTAGGACAAATCAAAACAGGTTATTTTATAATTGACTTACTTTCGACAAAATTCATCAGTCAGGATCATGGGTAGTTCCCACTGAGCTCAATGACCTAAACTGGAATGGCTGATTTGAGATCAGCTGAGGCCATCAAAAGATGGACAGAGTTTGGATTTCCAGTGATTCCAGC
Source organism: Sceloporus undulatus (assembly GCF_019175285.1). NCBI lineage: Eukaryota > Metazoa > Chordata > Lepidosauria > Squamata > Phrynosomatidae > Sceloporus > Sceloporus undulatus. The sequence goes on along the minus strand of NC_056528.1, from coordinate 33,816,857 downwards.
TCTATTGGAAGCTCACTCTGGCTCTTAAACTAAACTGTTTTTTCTCTAGCAGTTTAATGCTTCTACAAATAATAAGAGAAAATATAGGTGAGACTTTCTTCAGTCAGTTTAACCTATAGTTTCTCCTATTCTTCATGGCAGCATTAGACAGCAAGTGAACTTCACTAGACCTTGTGGAGAGAAATGCAATGTTCACTAAACCTTGTTTTTTCCTCATCTTGAATCCATAGGCCTTCCATTTTATTGTGTGGCCTTTAATGTCTGTGGCTGCATCTACACTGCAGAAATAATGCAGTCTGACACCACTTTAACTGCCATGCCTCAATGATGTGGAATCCTGGGATTTGGACCATGAGTAATGAGATAGGAATCCTATTCATTTCTAGATGAAAAGAATTTCCACATATTTGTCTTCCAAACTTTCCAGTATCATCTTACCAATGGAGTAGTATCTTCAACCTTCATTGTAACCCTACTTTCAAACACAAACTAATCTGAATTCCACACAAATATCCACCCTGCTTTAAAGTATGTTTCATCACAAAACATTTTTGTTTATTCCCGGAGAAGATGCATTACAATGGCTGGCTGGATTTCGCAAAGGCAGAATCTTAATTGCCGACGGAAGACTTGTTTACTTCTGCTCCACTCTTAATAAGTTACATGGGGCTTAATCAGCAATGGGTGCAGCTGGTTCCTGTAAAATTAGATCAACAAGCATCTACCAATTCAAACATGAATAAAATATGCTGCAAAGAATAGTAAAACTTGGTATCTTGAGTAATAAGCTATGCATCAATCAGCGCAAGTGAGATGATTATAATTTGAAGGGGGAAAGCTAAGCAGTGAACCATTTGCTCTGGGCCAATGAGATGTTGCAGCAAATTGAAATCACCCTGTGGTTCCACTTAGTGTGCCCTTCTTCCTCAACAGATTTATTGACTAATTAGACTTAGATCCTGCTTTGATCCAAAGAGAGGCTCAAGGTGGTTCATGCCAAGACTGAAAGCAGATACGAAGTATAAGTCCAGGTAAGCAAAGGTGTATTTCCTACACTTCTGGATGAGGCACACTAACTCCTTTTTTGCTTACTTGCCATCCCACCTTTCTCCCAGCTCACCATGGGGGAAGTCGCACACTCTCAGCCTCAGAGGAACACAAAGGCAAACCTGCTCTGGACAAATCTTGCCAAGAAAACTCCATGTTAGCTTCGCCATAAGATTGCCATAAGTTGGCAAGATACTATTCCATAAGTTGGCAATGACTCAAAGGCACCCAACAGCAACAATAAAACAATATACAACTGAAAAACCACTAATAGAAAAGTTAATATTATGGAAACTATTAATACAAAGTTCCCATTCCCATAAAATCAATAACTGATAAGCTTAAAAGTCCATCTGGACAAGATTTGCATGGATCTTTCCTGGCTCATCACTCCCTCTGGCCATCACTGACCATTTGGTTCCAGACTCTGCATGGTACTATACTGTAGTCATTGCTCAGCCTGGGTGGGAAATGTGGCACAAAGATGTACTGGATATTGTTTTGGTTACCAGTGGGAAATGCTGGATACATCCTTGTGTGCAATTAAAAAATATATACTGGGTAACCCCTTGCAACTATTGGGACTAGATACCTGCTAGTCCCAATAGTTGCAAGGTAGTCACCAAGCGGATGCCAGACTTAAGAACAGAACAAGAAACAAACATAGCAAGGCTAAACCAGCCCTGGCGGAAAGGCCACCTGATTTGCAGATTTCACCTCCAATCTGGAGCCCAGCTTTCTACAGATGATCCAATTTTAGATACAGGTGGCAGAAGCCAGCTCACAATGCACACAGTTACTGAGAATCTATTATAAGTGAGAGACAAAAGCTGACACAGTCCAGAGATAATGCAACAGTTTATTACTAGAGGGGACAACACAAATTTGAGAGCAGGAGAAGAAACCAAGAAAAAGTAGCTCCTTCTCTCTGTGTATCCATGTGTGTATGTGTGTTGCTGCTGTCAGAAGGATGGCAAGAGGAAAAACAGAGCATCCACTGCAAAGTGAATCTAATATTGTCTGTCAAATGTTAGTTGCTTTTCTGCTAGCCACTGTGAAGAAAAGATTATCTCCAGCACAAAGGAGCACATTTGAGCATGAGCTGATGACTGGAATTGTCATTCCTTTTGCTGAAGAAATAAGAATTGGATGGCAGACCAGCTCAGAAACCCAAGGCAGTTTTAATTGTATTTTCATGACACTATATATTTTCAGTTGAACCAAGAGAACGAGAGAGAGAGAGAGATGTTCTTGTGCGATTTTATCAGCCAGCTAAGAAATAATCTTAAAGCAATGGAATGCAGACTCAAACCATCCATAAAAACATTGATTTGACATGCCAGTGCCATATCCATCAACAGATCCATTGTTGATTTCATCAGTACATCCCAAGAAGATCAACCTTAGACAGACCTTGTTCAACTAGAGATCCTATTCTGTTTTGTTTCAGGAGCCTGTTTGCTTTCTGGTGATGTTTGCAAGCTCTGGCCCTAGAAGAAACAGCATACACAGCATGTCCCTTCTGTGGAGAGCTCCATCTTGCACACATCCCTTCAATGATGGTTTACATCACTGCACAAAATGATTTTGCCAGCCGTTCTGCCAACTAAAATGTGAGTTGGAATCATTCTGGTATCAGCGGTGCCAGATCAGGGCAGGACTTCTGCACAGAGATCCAGGTTGCCACTCAGAAAAGTGAGCCACACAGTTTGGCATGGGCCTGTCATATTTTTAAATAAGCATAGAAATGCACATTAGTAGTTCAGTACTAAGTAAAGAGTTGTCAGAACATCTGGAAACTTTAGGAGACAGAGGCCTGTTACAGACTGCCAAAATAAAGCTGCTTCAGGTCTCTTTGGAGGTATGCTGTTTAAATGATGCATGCATCCTAAGAATCCGGAAGCTGCACCAAACCTGCACTCCAGTGCTTAGGAATGCAGTGTGGCTTTGGCGCGACCTCTGGACTCGTAGGACCCATGCATCATTTAAACAGCATACCTCCAAAGAGACCCGAAGCAGCTTTATTTTGGCAGTCTGTAACAGGCCACTGTTAAAAGACAGAGACTTCCTTGACTGTATTCTGGTTCTGGTTTTGTGTTGTTGGTGTGAACTCCAGAAAATATTAACTTCAGGAAATAGAACTCTTCTAGAACATGGCCACATGGCCTGGAAAACCCACAAAAAAAGATGGATGCTGGCCATGAAAACCTTTGACCTCACAATATTAGAAGACACTGGACTGAAAAAGAACCCATCTTCTGCCCTCCCTTGTCTTGGAAGGTATGAGAACATCTACTTTCATGTAAATGACAAGACATTTAGTTAGAGGTATTACGGATTTTCCTTATGTTCTCTAGCTGATGGTTGGTTTCAAAAGTGCTATGATATACCCTATTTTTGGAACTCTGCAACATCTCAGGCTTATAACTTGGAGAGGAACTCCAAGCTGTAAGATACTTTACAAGCTGATGTACTTCTTGAGTAGTACACAAAACTGTTTCTTTTCATACTCCTCTGTTAAACGTTATTGAAGATTTGCTCAAACTCACAAGGGACACCTGTCCCCAAGGATAGGGGATGGAAAAAAGTTTACTTTAGTTTACTCATCATTTTCTTCGGAGAGCATATGGGCAAGAAGTGGAACTCCTACTTAGGTAGATGTCCTCACTTGCTCAAGGGATTGGAACAAAGAATACTATAGACACAGACATGAAAGTTTGAAAATACAAGCTGGTGTCTGCTGTGTGAAGCACTTTCTGTTCAAACACTGGGAGTTTGTCTGGTGAGGAGCCACCAAGTAGAAATGCTACTCTTCTTTCAAGGAGATGTATAAAGAGTACCAAAAAGGAAGCCTGGGACAAAAAAAAAGATCTAATGGATACCTCTGCCTTTCAGTAATCCATCATGAACTCCAGCCAAAAATATTGTGATGCTCAAATTCCAAAGGAAAATAAAAAGTGTATGGGAGTGTGAAACAAAGACTGAGAGTCTCAAGAGAAAATTTGCTAGGTGCCACAAAAATATCGAAACTTGGCTGCTGTTTAAACAAAATGTCAGCAAAACTGTCAGTATAAATTAGGAGGTGTTACAGATGTCTAAATGATAAGCAGGGCAGGTCTGGTGTCTAAAAGGGAAAATCAATTCAAGGAAAGTTGAAATACTTACTATTTCATAACCACATTTCTTTCTTCTTCTTCCTTTCCACCCTCCATAAAGTGTGAATTAGCCCATGATAACTTTCCGGATCTTACAAAACAGGAAGAACCAAAGAGAAACCCTTGAGGAGAAATGAAGAAGCAGCACTGATAAATTCAATGAATGTGATTGAAGGACCACAACTCACTAACAAAAGACATCCCATGTATGTAGATGGTCCTGAGTTCAAACTCTATACATTCAGGTTAAAGGATGATAGGTCAATGTACTGAAGTAATTCAAAGATATAGCTGTATTAGTCTGCAGAATCAGTACATAGAGAGATCTTGCAGCACCTTGGAGACTCACAGAAAGAAATAAATTGCCAGCATGCGCTTTCGTAGACTTCAGCCTACTTCCTCAACCAAATGCATCTGAAGAAGTAGACTGAAGTCTACAAAAGCTCATGCTGCCCATTTCTTTCTTTCAGTGAGTCTCAAAGGTGCTACAAATCTCTCTACATACTGACTTAAAGTAAGCATTTCATATATTTAATATGTACAAGTATGGATTTTAATTCCCCTTAAACCACTTCTGATACAAATAAAATGCAAATAAAAAATAGACCCACCCAGCGGATTTCCATGGCTGAATGGGAACTAGAGTCATAGTCCAGCACTCAAACTGCTACACCATGCTGGCTCTCATTAATATTAATATCCTTTTTCATATTAATACCCTTTTCGATCTTTTTATTAAATCTATCTCATTTTTATGCCAGCCTTCTAGGAATCAGATTCTGCAATGCCATCCTATTTATTAGACTAAGCACCATCTAAAGCCATAGGGCTTATATTTGAGTAAATATGCCTTCAATATGCACAGCAGTAAAAAAAAAAGTTGCTGAAGTGGGCTTTTCAACATTAATCTGACCAAGAAACAAGAGAAGACAACAACTGGTTCAGAGAAGGCTTTCTAAGAGTATGTTCTGAGGCCTCAGAGACCACTTCATTCAATGTAGGGCCCTTTGACTACACCACCAGAGACCATTTTGTCAAGTATTGAAGGATGGCAAATCCTGCAGTGTGGCTTTCACTTCATAAATAATCTTCATTCTCTGTTCCATCACACCAAGATGGTCCTTATCTCATCACGCCACACTCAGGACCCATCTGTGCCAAGGCCTGGATGACAGTGCATAATAGGAAAGTTAAGCAGTGTGACTGATCTACATCAAGTGGAGCCTCACGTTGGCAGCAAAGCAGCACTGAGGACCACAGTGCAATTTACCATCTTGGCAATGGTCCTCAGGATGGCCTCCAATTCCCTGCTTGCCTTTCCAGCACAAATTGCCTCTTCGCAAGACTTACTGAACTGAGAGAAAGAGTACTGTGCTCTCTGGACAAATACAGATGACAAACTGCTTCTGGTCACCACGGGTGTATGGCAATGTACGTCTGGGACTTTTCAATATATGGGAACAAAGGCAAGGAAATGTGAATATGGTAGAGATGTTTCCACAAACACATGGAAAGAGTGAGGAAAGTGGAGAAAATGGGTGTTGGCTTTGACCACATGAAGCCCCCAATTGTGACTCTTGATCTCTCTAGATTCTCCAAGTTGTCCTTTTCCTAGTCTCCAAGTTGTCCTTTTCCTAGGATCCCTTAGTGATGTTTAATACACAAACACTTAAATCAGTTTCTCCAAACTAGATGTGAACATCTGCTAGTTTTGGATTTTTTAAGTAATCCATGCAGGGCCCAAAGGGGTCCAAGAGCAGCAGATGGCACTGAATCAAGCAGAGTTGTCTATCCATGGGGAAAGTGGAGGGCAAGATGGGCTTTCTTTCTCATGGTTATAGAACCCAATGGAGTCAATTAAATTGACTGGCAGGAAATATGAGACAGGTAGGAAGGTGTCTTTCTTCATACAACACCTTGTTAAACAGTGGAAATATTATGTAATTCTTTTTAAAGCTATCAGCTTTGGTAAGTTTATAAGTGATTCATACATTTATGGAGGTTAAGGCTATCAATGAGTACTAGTCATGTTGGATAGGTATCCTCTCCAGTTGTTGGGTCAATATGAACAGGGGGCTACAGCTGAATTCTTGTCCTACTTGTGACTTTTCCCAAAACATCTTATTAGCCACATGTTGAGGCAATATGTCTTTGGTTTGATCCAGCAGGTTCTTATGTTTTCAGTGGAGATCAAGGCCTGAATCCTTATTCCTAAGTAAAGCAGATTCTTTTTTCATTTGTCACCTGATGAGTTTTGAGTCAGATAGAAAAATCTCATTGAGTCAATGGATCTACTCTAGCTTGGACTAACAGGATTTAGGCTCATAATTTCTTCTTTTCTTTTCTCCTCCCCTTGACCTTAGTATATATCCTTGTGGTCATATGATATGTCAGGTCCCCAAGGCCAGATCTCTGTTTCTGGTGAGTTCCACAGCGTGGGGCTGCCTAGATAAATTTATGGGATCAGCATGGGCACACTCTCATGACAGTGTGACAATGTTAACTTTTGATGGCCTGGAGCAAGTTTTCTCCTTGGCTTTATTAATAAATCTCATATAATAAATGGGATACAAAGGTGAAAATAAAGATGTTTCAGACCAAGCAGAAGTTCTGTGGTTCTGAACCATCATGCTGCCTTATTAAGATACAGCCTGCTAGCGATAAATTACTAGAGGAAGTGATGGCTTTCATTTTCTTACATCCCGGTGCAACAGAAGTGCAACAGAAGCCTGAAGGTGCTGAGATATGTGAACACATCCTAAACTGACAAATACATAGGTTCAAGAATGAACCAATCCTTACCTCTCCATAGAAGTCAAGATGGTTAAACTATCCTTCTCTGACTGTTTCATGAGAAGATAGGACTCACTAGAAAAGACAATAATGTTTGGTAAGATAGAAAACAGTAAGATAAGAGGAAGACTGCATTTCAGATGGATAGACTCAATCAAGGAAGCCATGACCCTGAGACTCCAAGATCTGAGCAGGTCTGCAGATAACAGGGTGACCTGGGGATCTCTCATTCATAAGTCAAAGTCAACTTGCAGGCAGCTAACAGCAAGCAACAATCCCCTTCTGGCAGTGACAGTGTGTCTTCTGGTTGAGCGAGAGGACATAAACCGTACAGTTGCTCACCCCCTCCTAGCACTGTTTTAATTAAAAAGTGAGAAAAACATAATATCCCCATCGAGCTGGTCTTGCCCCTTTAGCTTGCATCTGTTTTGCTCACGCAGCCATGCAACCCACTTGGAAGTCACTCTTTAGTTACTTAGTGAGATGCACATGGGACACTGTCTTGTGGCAAGAAATTGAACGAGGCGTTTTGCTGCTATTGGCAGAGCAATTTTCATGCTGTCAAGGAACGTGTTTGCTGCAAGATGTCAGAACCAGTCAGAGGCTACTCAGCTGACAGAGTCAACCTAGCAAATAGAGTGGTCCCAGGATTTCCCATCTGGTTTTGGTGTGCAGGCTAGATCTCCCTTCTTGCTGTTGGATTCACCCTTGGCGAATGGATCTGGGCTTCTTTCACAGGCGATGGAGTCCACATGGGCACAACTTTTTAGGTCCCAGTATGTGCAGGGATAGGTGACTGCTGGGCATAGAGACTGTTTTAGGGGACCTTTTGGAGTTTTATACGCTTTGGGGTGCATCTTTTTTCTCTTTATTGAAAATGCAATTTATCCTCAATGGGATATGAAGGCAAATTCACAGTCCCCCGCTAGCTATTATAGGTCCAGAAAAGATTTTGTTCTGGGGAGTTTTGGTTTATTTGGGGGTAAAAAAGAAAAAAAGAAACTCCTCTTCAATCAACCTCTGAAGGGCATTTTTATTTAAGGGATGGTGACTGAAGATCTGAAAAACAGCCTGGATCTAGACCCTGGTATAATGATAAATTCTCCAATGGGAATGGAAGCCATCTCATGTTAAATAGGGAGAAGAGACCCATACCAACAAGAAAAAATGATGCTGTTTAAACATTTGACTGCTTTATTGTAAAAGTATTACCAAGGTTTGTTTTGCAAAATTAATATGACACCATGTTATGCAAGCAACACTGGCTCCACAATGATCTACATCACAACAAATTAAACATGGATTGCAAATCATACTGTCAAAGTACTTTCCTTCCTTTGACAATTGTTCATAAAGGGCTTCCCATTTTGAGCAGTGACAAAAAAAAAGTTGATTGCATCTCTTTCTTCCTTCTTTTACTTGCAGACAGTCTGACAATTCTGACATAATTGTGTGGTATAATTTATTTCCCCGCTCTGATATTTGATGGCGACGATAGCAGTCTCAAATGTTTAGCATCATTTATCCCAGCAACCATTATTCTATGGAAGAAAAACTCTTGATAATTGCTTGATACATCTTTTGTACAATGTCATAGCCATATCCATGAACGCAAAGATACTGTCAGCCCAGCAGTTTGTTCAATAACTCTGTTTATTTCATTTGAAAATGTCTTTGCTGTTAAACAGGTTGTGTTGCGTAGAAGAATAACTGCCTTCTGATATTTCCAACAAAAGGAGAACATATTTGTGATTTTGTTCCAGTATAGAATATATAGATTGCATATTTATGTTCTCTATGTGCTTGTAGCTGAGATTCTACACCAGAGTCAAACAGTAGAGGCAAATAGCATATCGGTTACTCACTAATGGTGCTACACAATCCTTTTTTTAAAATACTATAAATTATTATTATTATTATTATTATTATTATTATTATTTAAAATGGCAACATTGCACAACTGAATCAAGACGCTAGATACACAATTCAGTGACTCAACCAATTGCATATCTTCATCAGTGCACCAGACAAAAATGTCCAACCTCTTTTGTGGGAGAAGATATGCAAGTATAAAATACCAACAGGACTCTGTGATTGAATAGCAAGCAAACAACACCTCTCTGAAGTTTGTCCTGGATTCAAGAAGGATATGGGGGGAAATTACTAAAAGTTACATATTTACTGAAGTGATTAACATATATATATATATATATATATATATATATATATATATATATATATGAACAATCAGTGGCCAGGTATTTCAACAACGCAAGTTGTCTGCTTTGAGCCCTGGTAGTGCAGTGCTTAAATGCCAGTACTGCAGCCACTCTCCCACAAACCACAAGGTTGTGAGTTCAATTCCGTCATTAAATTGGCTTCAAATCATCCAAATTGTGCGATCGGGGTCACACCCCCATGCACTTCTCCCATCCTTCTCTTATATTTAAAACATAATGGAGCTGTCCCCACGCATTTGTCCCATCAGTAAAGCATAATGGAGACATCATTTGGTTCCTGATATTACCAAATGATGGCTCCATTATGCTTTACTGATGGGACAAGTGCACAGGGGTTGCTCTGGATCTTCCCCAAAGATCTGGACCCCTCCTTGCAATGCTGGGTGGCTATTTACAATGTGTCCCATTGCAAAAAAGAGATAAAGGTGGGTGGTATCATCATACTGAAGTCACCCAGATTCAAAGCTCCAGAGGCAGCAGCATCATGCAGATGTTAAAAAGCATAGCGGACAGTACTGAAGGTGTTTTTCTTTTTTACCAACAAAGGTCTTACAAGTTCATATCCCATTTGGGAAACACGTTGCAAGCTTTTTAGCAGCAATGTTATGCGTAACCATACTCAAAGGTGAAAGAAGGGAATCAGACAGCATAATATGCAACTTTTGTTAAACTGAAGTAATAAAGCCTCTGTTTCTAAAAGGAAGGAAGGAAACAGGTGGATTTATTTGACATCTGGAGCAATCCTGATGGAAGAAAATACAGCAAACATACACAGGTCATCTGCAGCTTAACAGTCTTATGTTTTGCGAACATAATGGAGTTGACATCATTTGCACTGGAAATCACTGAGATTAAATATGGCAGTCAGACCTGAACTCAAAAGGGAAGAGACAGGATGAGCTGAGAAGCCAGAGACCTTTTTCTTGAATTTGAAAAGAGATGAATTATAGCTCTGTGGAAGTAACTGTAATGACTGCACTATTACTTTGAATTATATACATTAGAGAAAACATTAGATTTTAACTGTAATTCGCTCCATCCCCAGCAGCCTCCTCCCAGAGTTGAGAGTTACTTTACTAATCAGTTACAGTTATTATTCTAAGGCCATCACAACTAGTCAGTAACCATTATAACTGGATTTTTAAAAGGAACTCTTTGCTTTCCAGGCTCTCAACAGCACAAAATATACTTTGCAGCTTCTTAAATGCATGCACTCACCTCTGAATGCTACATTCCTTTGGTCTGTGATATAAAACACTGTCTCCTCCTGTCTGCCATGTGATACTCCTCTTTTTAGTAAGACCATGGAACTGTAAAAATAACTAAAAAAGTAAAGCGAAACTGCAAAGGGAGTTACGTTATGTTCATTCAGATTTGTTATTGTTGTGTGCCTCCAAGTCATTTTGATTTATGGTGACCGTCAGGAGAACCTATAATAGCATTTTCTTGATGTGTTTCTTCCAAAGGGGTTTGCCATTGCCATCCTAGTCTAAAGTTGAGAGAGTGTGACTTGCTCATTCAGTGGGTGTTTATGCTCAAGTGGGCAATCAAACCATAGCCATAGTACAATGCTCAAACCACTGCACCACAATACAGCCATATTATAATTTAGTTTTATCTTTGCTATTGGAAAAAATGAAGGTATTATCAGTAGCTAGTTATCTGTAGGTCCTTTCAAGCCGTGCCTTCTTCCCTTTCGCTGAATCACAGAAAGAGTCATGCAGGATCAGACTGGAGGTATATTGCCTTTCCAAAAATGGCTAGCCAGATGCCTCTAGGAACCCCTTAGGCAAAGCACAAAAGTTTCCTCGCCATTTACCCATGTGTTTGATATTCTGAGCTATAATGCTTCAAAACCCACTGTATCTCCATGTCTCTTACCAGTAATAGCTGTTTAATACTCCTATATACCATGAATTCATCCGAGCCCTCTTAAACCCTCGCTGAGCTAGTAGCTGACCACCTCATCATTTTGTACTTGATTGCATACATTAATTATTCACTATGTGAAGCAATATTTCTTATTACCTTGCAGAAAGTCTCAGATTTAATCCATGGCAGCAGCTCCAGGGAGGACTGGGGAAGGCAGTGCTCTCTGAAACCTGGAAGGCCATTGCCTCCCCAAACCCTTTGCAAGCCACACTGAAGTTCACAGTAAGCCAGAAAGTGACGTTGCTTTATTTCCAGTTCTGCACTATAGAAATAATAATAATAATAATAATAATAATAATAGATTGATTTATAGCCTGCCCAATCACACAGAACCACGGCAGGTTACAATAGTGTGATGCAGTTTGATACCACTTTCGCTGCCATGGCTCTATCCTACAGAATCCCTCGATTTGTAGTTTGATGAGGAACCAGCACTCTTTGGCACAGAAGGCAAAAGATGTTTTAAAACTACAGTACAAATCCCAGGATTCCATAGGATGGAGCTACTGCCGTTAAAATGATATCAAACAGTGTTACTTCTACAGTGTAGATGCACTCCTAGACAGCCGTTCTAGACAACATTTCAGCATTGTGTAGTGGTACTGAGTGTCAAGAAGAGGAAAAGAATCATGTTTGTAGTAGTTTGGATGGGGTTTGACTGGGTTTATTTATTTATTTATTTATTTATTATTTCTAAAACCAGGTGGGAGGCTTTGGGGGACTTTGGGGGGTTTGGGGGGATACAAAATGGGTCCAAATAACTGCACAAGTGCATTTTCTCTACCAGTACCCAATGAGAAGAACAAAAGAGCAATGGCAAATATTCTTTACACTTTAAGATATCTCTTTGGAAAGTATTCTGAGGAAATAGAAATGTGCTTATTCACAGCACAAAATCTATGTTTATTCCTCCCAAAAAGGCACATATATTTCTGCGGGGGGAAAACCCCATTTCCTGTGCTGAAGTCAATGTTTTGCATAGAAAACACTGTTTACTGTATTGAAAACTATAGGATGTGTGTGTGTTTGTTGGTGTGTGTGCATGCAGGAAAATAAGGTTATTTCTGTACAGAATAACTTGGTAACAAGGTGTGCAACCCCTTTGAAAGTTGCTGAGAAATCTTTGTTTTCTCCTACAGTAAGGAAATGAACATGAATAATGTCTGTTCTTGCATGGAAGGAAAAGGAATGACAAAAACTGCATCCCTCCTGTGTCTGCACACTTTATCTGGACACATGGATTTCCCTTGTGAGAGCCTTACAGCACCATGGATTTTGTAGCTTTAAGAACAGTTAACATGGAACTAAAATTTGTTTAGCCATACTTGATCAAGGTTGCACCAGAAAATGCGTAATGGCCAGGATGCACCGACAAGACTTTGAAAGAAAGTTCAGTGGAAAAATATGTGTTGTTGTTGTTGTTGTGTGTCTTCAAGCCATTTCCTGCTTATAACGACCCTAAGGCCCTATCATGGAGTTTTCTTGGCAAGATTTGTTCAGAGGTGGTCTGCCATTGCCTTTCCTTGAGGCTGAGAGTATGTGACTTTCCCAAGACCACCCAGCGGTTTTGTGACATGATAGCAAAAATTAACCAGATTTTGTTCCTTTTACCTAATGGTGGGAGACAAGTGGAGTGGGAGTGTTGCTGAATTGCAAACATTAGGTACAGCTGTTTGTTTTTCAAAGTGTGCATTTAGATGTAAAAAAACAAACATAAGGACCATCTCTGGCCACTCCAGAGTGGAAGGTTTAAAAACACATACACACACACATACACACTGCTTCAAGGTTGTGTACTTAGGAGGACAAAAGAAGACTGTGCTAGTTGGAAAGCAGACAATGAAGCAAATAGAGGGGAACGATCTTTGAGTGGGTCTAAAAATACATCCCCATGAAGGACATTCTGAAAGCCGATAAAAGCTCTAGCAATTATGTGATAATTCAACATATTCTGTAGGACAAAGACAAGATCCTGGTGATGAAGAAAAGAGAGCAGATGGGTGGAAAGGCAGAAATATACAGGTGGTTCAATTGCATGAAAATCACATTCGATAGAACCAAACACTGAAGACCTATTCATGTTGGCAAAGAGATGTTTCTTCATCAACATCCTGACAGATCCACCTGGGTTACTGGGGCTATTCATGGGAACAGTCATGGAGGTATAAGCCAAAAAAACTGCTAAACCAGACCAGATTTGCACATGAAAACCACTTTTCACTACTATAACTGTTCAAAATCCATCCTCCAGGGAACACTAGGGCAGGACTAGCCAAAGATGGCAACCTGCCCCATCATTCATAACAAGCCAGCTGGATTGGCTAGTAATAGAATAGTATCCTCCATTGCAATGGAGACAGCAGGCTAGTTGAGAGGCCTGTGTGTGTACATATGTATATGTACCTTCAAGTCAACTTATGGTGACCCTATAAAATTCATACTGTTTTAGGCAAGGAATCCTGAGAAATGGTTTTCCAGTTCCTTCCTCTGAAAGAAGCACCTGGTATTCATTGGAGATCTACCATGCAAGTATTAACCAGAGCTGACCCCACTTAGCTTTCAAGATGATATGGGATCCAGCACCTTTAGGGAATTTAGCCTAGGATAGTCTACTAGAATGTGGTCTTCTTCAAATAAGGGTAACATTTTCCTTATTTGCAAGACAACACAAAACTGGCAAAGAGGGAAGGAGAAGTCAGACTTCCCCTTTCCATTGCATGATGTCTTACCACATGGCAAGGCAAGCCATTGGGTCCCTGGGCAATCTCATTTTTCCAAGGCAACTTAAATTCCAAATGGAATCAGGAATGTGTCTTTTGCCTTCACTTCCCACCCAGATTGGGAAGAAATATTCCATCCATTTCAGCTTTGCAGTCCGTGACTTGCCTAACTTTCAAGCTGCAACAATAGCATCTGTTTTGCCCAACAGAGCACAGATCTTGAGGGTACCTACTGAAAATGGTAAGTTTTAGAAATATGATTTCAATATCCCATTAAATTGCAAGCTGAGCATAACAGGCAAGGACATGTCATTAGAAACTAGGGGGAAATCTGAAATGACTATGGCTGTGAATATCCATCATAGGCTTAAGGCGTGTGAGATGATGGCATAGGAAGACTTTGTGAACACTGAGAAGCTCAGTTGTACTTTCCACAGAGATGGACAACCAGCGCTGAGTGTACAGCCAAACCAAGACATTTTGCTGCCTGAAGCAAAGCAGCAAAAATGATGCTCTCCCACATTGGCCATTCAAGTCAAAGCCAGGTCAAATGGCTCCAGGTGGAGAAAATTCCTTACGAACCACTCGGCATCCTTAGCAGTACAAACAAAAAGCAATAAATGGAACAGCTATCACTTTGCTGCAATTTCATAATTTCATGACACTCAATATATCCTGAGTCAGACATTTGGAAAGAAAACTGGGCTCCTTCTTAACCATCCCACTTGGCTGGGATGAGAGCTGACAATGATATTCTGGTCCTCTGTAAATATATTATTGAATGAATATTAGAAGAACTATAGTAGAGGATGTGGGACAAGTAGAAGTCCAAGCAGTCAGACAGTGCAAGACTTTCCCTGCTCTCTCTAACTCTTGCTGTGGCTGCTGTCACACTGCAGAGAAAAATCCATTTGAATCACTTTAACTTCTGGGCCTCAATGCTATAGACTTATAGGATCTGTAGTTTGGTGGGGCACCATACCTCTCTGACAGGGAAGGCCAAATATCTCACAAAACTACAAACACAAATAGAAATTCAACCCAGTCTGCTCAATTATTTCTAAATTACTCCTGTCCAGAATTCATTACCTCCCATTGAAGGGCTAGCTCTAATACAGGGGTAGGCAACCTGCGGCCCGCGGGCCGGATGCGGCCCGTCGAGGCCTTGGGACCGGCCCCAGCCCGGTCCTGCCGCCGATTGCCGCCGGGACCTTTGGGGGGCAATTGTCTATAGAAGCCTCAGAAACATGCATTTATATTAACATTTTTATAAAAATCAGCAAATTTTTTCGCGTGTTGTCCTCCATTTTTTTAAAAAAAAGTGTCTCCCATTTGAAAATTTTGTCCTACATTTGTCCTGGTTTATTTATATATTTAATTTTTTAAAAATTATTTAATTATTTATTTTTTGGCTTCAGCCCCCCAGTTGTCTGAGGGACAGCAACCTGGCCCCCGGCTCAAAAAGGTTGCCTACCCCTGCTCTAATAGATCCAATGAGTTTGTGTGTATGTGCCTTCAAGCTGCCTATTGACTTATGCAGACCCCATGAATTTCATTGGGTTTTCATAGGCAAGGAATACTCAGAGGTGGTTTTGTCAGTTCTTTCCTCTGAAATATAGCCTAGGGTATCCTAGTAGAACTCAAAAGCCCCCTTGGAAACCCCAATTTACCCTCCACCAGCCCAAGTCTTCAAAATCAAACCTTTGGGAGAAGATCCGCATAACACTCGAGTCATAAAATTGTCCGCTGTGCATCCTGGACGCCTTTGAAAATTCTGTGCTGTAAAATTTGCAGTGATAACTTAATGTGTCAAATAAAAAATAAACAAGGACTGATGTATTTTTATTGCATACACAATGACTCTCCAGTAACTTAAGGCCAGGGGAAACTACTCTGCATTAAATTATCCGGGTAGCTTCATTTTTCTCCTTGGGAGGGCAAGAGGAAAAGTAGCCTCTGCCGGCTTTGGGAAACGTATTTCAAATACCGAGAAAAATAGCCGGTGAATAATTAGGCTTCCTTGAAAACTCATCATTGGCATATCCATTTCTGCAGCTGAATATTTTTTGTCAAAATCCTATTTCCAGCTGCAGCATGTTTCATAATTCCGCCGTTTCCCAGGAAACCCAAAGATCATCCATTTATAGATTTTCCGAGGCTATCTCAATCTTCTGTTTCTCTCAGTTGCAAAAACAGAATGACTTGTATCCCTTCTGGTGAAGTGATAGCTTTTATACACATGATGTTAATTGTGGAACACTATTGCGGAGAGATAATCTGCCATTCCTAACCAGCCCTAAATAATTTGATTTCTCTAAGTCTAAACCCACATAGACCTGGAAGGTCAAGTTATCTGGGAGTAGCAAACAACAGCAACTGAAAATAATTCAAGGCAAAATATACCCTTCTGCAGACAAAAGCATTTGTGCATAATTCATTCATCTTAAAACATTGGATGGTCAGGTTGTAATGTGAAGTTTGCACTAAGTGAAGAAATCAATTCCTTCTGTAAGTCGTAGTAAATCAAACTGTTATGGGCACCGCCGCCGTGTCCTATATTTCCCTGTTTTACATGCAGATGACATTCATGGTATAATGACTAATTCTTCTGCGTCCGCCGGGAAGTTTCCCTGGTGACTCCCCATAGAAGACGCAGCTCTGTAGTTAAAAGGTTAGTGTTCCAGTTGACGGTCGGATAGCCAGAAGAGGACAAATCCTTCAAGGGTGAAGAAGGCATGCCAAAAAGGTATTTGCTTCCCCCGATGGAAAAGCAAAGAGTATAACTGTGGAAAATAAGCTCTGGGACGCCGCTTAAGGAGGGAAAGACAAATGTGCGGCTGAATATGTGCGCATGCACAGCATACATTAAGGCTCAGGGATTCTCAGCTGATGAATTAGTTGGTTTTTAATGAATAGAACTATCAGTTAATGCAGTGATGTATGTTTGCATGCAGATTTTAAAAAGCAACACATAATATTTATTTTAAAGAGCCAGCATGGAGTAGGAGGTTTGAGCATTGGACTAAAGAGAGTAGGGTTCAAATCCCCATTCAGCCATGGAAACTCAAAGGGTGACATTGGGCAAGTCCCATTCTCTCATCCTCAAAGGAAAGTGATGGAAATCCTCACTGGGCAAACCTTGCCAAGAAAACCCCATGTTGGGTTCTGCTTAGGGTTGCCACATATTGGAAATGACTTGAAGACAGACAAAACACAAAGGTTTATTTTTGCATGTTGTGTTTCACGTCTTGGAGCAGGGAACAAGAAACAGTGAAGAGAGAATATCTTCATCTATTAAGGGATAAGGTCTGGACAAGATGCTATTTCTCAATCTAAAACAACCACACAGGGCTGTTGTGAAGGATGGTATATTACCTCACCTGTAATTCATAGCATAATGCAGCTTTGCTGATTCCTATTGAATAGACTCATTTTCTTCGGTTAGAGTGATTAACCAACACAACTTAATAAATAAATTGTTATTGTGGTATGCCTTCAAGTCATTGCCAACCTATAGCGACCCTAAATTGAACCGATCACAGAGTTTTCTTGGCAAGGTTTGTTCAGAGGGGGTTTGCTTTTGCTTTTCTCTGAAGCTGAGAGAGTGTGACTTGCCCAGGGTCACCTAGTGGGTTTCCATGACAGTGCAGGGATTTGAACCCTGGTCTCCAAAGCCCAATGCACCATTTAAATAGACTCATTCTCTTCATTTAGAGTGGTTTTACAACAAAGCTTCAATGAGATCAGTTTTCTTTGAGATATTACATTTATTCCATATTCCCTCCTCAATTCCCTCAGTGAAGGGACTATCGTACTGCTATCCTTGTGTGGTGTAGATACACCTATTATTAAACAATGCCCAACGTATCCCTAAAGAAGTAACTTTTCACTTAAGACAGTGGCAATCAATCAGCAGGAATATCAACATGCAACTCAAGGATATTAAACACTATTCAAGAATGCATTTGCATTTCAAAGGGCACAGTGGAAATATATATTTCTTGGCGCTATTTACTTTTTATCTGATAGTCTTTGTTCTTTTTAATTTCAAGAGCGCACGGATCAAACACAAGTCAATTACAGCCCGGCATTGTTACCGAATAAAAGGCACTTTAAATGAGATTTGTATTGTGTTTAATCAGTGTATCATAATAAGGGAGAAATTATTTTAGATTAATTTTTAAAAGATGCTACCTTGGTTTTAATTATGTGGCATTACATGTGCTGTTAGCTCCTCTGAATCAATTACACTTATGCAGACCTAAAGTTAAGGAGAATGCAGGCATTTCCATTTCAAAGCAAACCACTAAGGGACTAGTTATAGGTGTTTTGACCCGCATAGAACATAATGAGAGTGATTTGCAAATGAGTTTCCCCAGCTAACTAGGTTGCAATGAATGAATTATGTGTGACCTGAGAAACAATTGTGTCACAATCCTTTGGACTAGTTTTGTACCCTTAGTAAGTCAGCGTTCCTTTTCCTGGGATGGAGTGATGTGGGGTGGACCCACTGTGCTAGCAATAAAGTTTATTTAGTGTATAAAATACATAAATGTACAAAAATGGGGAGGGGAGAACAACACAAACATAAACGTCAAGACGAAAAGAAAATACATACATAGCATAAAAGAGTGACTTCCTGAACTTCGTTCTGAATTGTCAGTAAATCCAACCATACCCGAAGTCTCTTAAAATAAGATGATCACATTTGTTAATGACTAGAATGAACATATCACAAATGACCAATAACAAAGGCAATGCCATTCTAACTAAACATTCCTATATAATTATTATCACTATAGCGAAATAATTATTCATATATATATATATATATATATATATATATATATATATATATTGTACCCATCCAAGTGCAACAATATTTTCTTGTTACTTAATCAAGTATCATATACCAAATATCATATAATTAACTTCTCTCCTTTCTTTTTCAGGGTAATTTAACAGTGGATCCCAAACTTTTTTCTCTTCTTCCCAATCAGAGCCCTTCAGAATACAGGTAAGTTTATCTAATTCAGTGTAAACCACTATTTTGTTTAACCATTCTTTTATGCTAGCAGCAATTTTTGTTGTTGTTGTTAACTGCCCTCGAGTCGATCTCGACCCATGGCAACTCTGTGGATAAGACATCTCCAAGACTCTCTGTCCTCCACTGTTCTGTTTAGATTCTGCAAACTCATACCCGTGACTTTCAGCAACAATATTAATCACATATTGAATCAATATGCATATCATATCGATCACATATCAATATCCATCACACATTGCCAGCAGCAATATCCATCACATATTGCAATGCACTGGGAGGTCTTCAACTGCCAACTTACTCCCTGTTCCACCATGGAAACTCATTGGAGGCAAGAATGGTGTCTTGACTGCTGGGGTACTGCACCGCCCTATTGATCAGAAGCACTATTGTTGCAGCTTTTACCACTTACCAGCTGGAAAAAAGCACAGAAATTTTGGGCCCATTCCCACTTACAAATAAATCAGTGTGCGATCCAAGTCAATGGATTGATTCGACAGCGGAGCATGGTTCCCAATACATTTGCCCCGAACACATTTTTTCCCTCTAAAATAATCCACTTGTGGTTCCCATTCACAAATGAATTGATTCAAAATGGTTCAGTTCCAGCCAGCCGAAGGGAAAATTTGAATCGATTCCGATCCGCATGTGGTTCTCACTTCCACAGATTCAATGTATTGAAAAAGAAGCTGAAAAAATCAGTTTAAAAAAGACACAAGTTAAATGGATCTAGTGCATGGCCCCTGTCTCAGAATGGCTTCAGCAATTCAGATCAAGTGGGAACCAGAGTCATTTGGTTCAAACCAATTCACGATCCGATTTAAAAGGTAGTGGGAATGAGGCCATTCACTTTCTCTGAAGTGGGGAGAAAACCATGGAAATATTCCACTTTCACTTGCAAGAATGAAATAGCTGAATATAGCTGAATATTTGAATATAGCATCCCTACCTTGAAATGCCTGGTATCAAAATTCAGGCCCCTCAAAGCATCAAGGGAGCAGTCAACACTATATGCTTTCCTATATTTAAACTGATATCAAGGGAACAGAGAATTAATCGAAGGAAAAAGATAAAGCTGAAGCAGACTACATTAGAGTTGTATAATTAAAAAGACCAAAAGAAACCCTGAGAGGGAAGATTCCTTTACCAACAGATATATTGCCATTGAAAAATAGAGAAATTGAAATGGTTCTCCGGCCATTTGTTTTCACCCAAAAAACCATGGGGATCGAAGACGGTTCCCCGTTTTGAGCAACCATCGAATCAGACAGCTGAAAGGATCCCAAGGACCATCCAGTCCACCTCTTGCTTTATGTGCCTTCAAGTCAATTCCAACTGTAATGACCCTATCATACAAATTCTTGGCAAGATTTATTTCAAGGAAACTCACCATTGACTTATTTTTAAGTTGAGGAGTGTGACTTGCCTAATGTCATCCAGTAGGATCCATAACCGAACAGGGATTTGAACTCTGGTCTCCTAGGCGCATCCACACAGCAGCACCATTTAGCTGCCATGGCTCAATGCTATGGAATTCTGGTGAACTGCATTTCCCAGAATTCCATAGCCCTGAGCCATGGCAATAAAATGGTGTTGAACTAGGTTATTCTGCCTTGTGGATGCAGCCTTAGACTCTTACTCATCGCTGAAGCTCTATGACACATTGGATCTCAATGAGTGAATGACTGGCTCTTGAAATCTCCATGTGTTCACAGACATAACGTGCTGTAAACTGCACTAAAACCTGGATTAGGGTCAAAGACCTCTTTTATACATCTCTGGGATTCTAGATATCCAGTTCTGCAACAACTTCTGTGACAGAGAACTTTGCGCAGAGAATTTTGTGTCTTTGGTTGCATAGTAGAAGTATTGCTATAATAAAGACACAGTTTGTTAGACTGTTGAGTAGCTTGTTCATGGTATTAAACTGTCAAAGACGCTTGTGCAAACAGTGGATTTGGGAAACTGGCTGTTTTTACCTTGATGTTGGCCTTGCTCTCAGCCATCACCGAAAATCTATATTTAACACTTGTAACAAAGATGAAGTGCTATAAGACAAGCACCTTCATCTCCATCAGCGAAAATGGACTTGGCATGATTGAATGCCTGTAATGGCATTGCTTGCATTTAAAAATACATTTTAAAAAACACTCGAGTAATAAAATTCTAAAAGGGTGCTTTCCACACGCGGTAATATAGAGCACTGCGCTGCAAAGATTTCTCTGACAGTGGTTGTATTTATCCAGTGAGATTTATGGGGAAGAGGGAAATTACTCTTGTGAATAGAGTAATACAGACATAGGCTATTACTATAGCAAAGGCTGATATCAATTTAATCCGAATTCCTCTTCCCACACAGGCAATTGAAAGGGGAAGATGGCTATAAGCTTCCTAAAGCAGCCTCGAAAGCTAGGCCTCATTTTGTCATTGAGCTAAATGGTGAGATCTTAATGTATGCCAGGTCACTTGTGTGGCGTCTCTATATGCCTCACCTGGTGGAACTCGTTAGGGACTAACAGTAATATCCAAGTTTGGAAATGGTCCAGCTTTACCATAAGTCATTCCTGCTTGCATTGGCAAAGCCATCTGTATCTACACATGGGTTTTATCCATCTTAAATCTGTCTTCTTTGACTGTGTGATTTTGTCTATATGTATTAGCTTTATAACTTAGGATAATAGATGATAAAGAAAAGCCCAGCTGGGGTGAACAGACCTTCCTCCTCTTCTCCCCCTCTGAGGAGGATGGAGATATCTCCTTAGAGAAGGGTTTAGGACTTTTATTTTTCTTTCAAAACAGCCTGCTGCTATATCACAATCTGTTGGTGGTGCTATTCATAATGGCAGAATTCAAAGGCATTTTCATGTGTTAGTCTGGAAATTCAGACATAGAGAGAGCTTGCAATACCTCTGAGACTAACTGAAAGAAAGAAGTTGGTAGCATGAGCTTTCATAGACTTGGTCTACTTCTTCATTGTATGTTTTGAATAGAGGGGTACAGACGGCAGAAAGGAGTGTCGGATGCTGCCCCTTCTGCTCCACATCTTTGCTGTGGCAACCGCATGGTGACATCAATGATGCGCTCCAAAAAGGAGCCACAAAACACGCCCCTTTCCGCTCCTCTGCGGAGGCGACATTAGCAACCTGAGTGGCGCGGTGATGTTCCTTGTGCGCCACACCATTTAGAGGCAGTGCCGAAGGGCAGTCATCGGCGTGTGTACCATCTCAGCGTGCATGCCAACAATTACGCTGGGAGAACATGGATCATGCGGATGTTCGCGCTCCCCAGCCCTAATTTGGCCCCAGGCTGCCACAAAGCAGCGGTCTGTACTGGGCCAGAGTTCCTAACATTCTGAGAACATACTTCTTGATTCTTTCTCAGCAAGAGAACGAATTGGTTGGTCATGATGGGTTAAAAAATATCTCAGGACAGGAAAGTGGCAGGTGAGCTGATGGAGAAAATGGGCTCTTTATGAAACTCAGGTAGCATGAACTAAATGGAAATTCCAAAGCAAAGATTTTCCCCCTCCTTTCTCAATGGCCACCTGACTGCTTCTATATGCTAGCAAATCTCTTCCCAGTGTGCATCTGCCAAATATTTCAGGCACTTTTGCTTCCATTTATCAGTTTCAGATTTGCTTGAACTAGTACAGAGCTGTAAATAAAAATGTTATCTTTCCACTTCTTCTGCCACACACACACACACACACACACACATTTCTCAAAAAAGTATAAAACACGTCTTTGGACACTTGTCTCTTATCAACAGTTTCATGCGTTGCCGTCTTCTGGGTCACAAGCTTTTACTTTGAAAATCAATGGCAATATATCTGTTGGTAAAGGAATCTTCCCTCTCAGGGTTTCTTTTTGTCTTTTAATTATACAACTCTAATGTAGTCTGCTTCAGCTTTATTATTTTTTCTTCGATTAATTCTCTGTTCCCTTGATATCAGTTTAAATATAGGAAAGCATATATGTTGACTGCTCCCTTGATGCTTTGAGGGGCTGAATTTTGTACCAGGCATTTCAAGGTAGGGCTATATTCAAATATTCAGCTATATTCCGCTATTTCATTCTTGCAAGTGAAAGTGGAATATTTCCATGGTTTTCTCCCCACTTCAGAGAAAGTGAATGGCCTCATTCCCACTACCTTTTAAATCGGATCGTGAATGTGGTTACCAAATGACTCTGGTTCCCACTTGATCTGAATTGCTGAAGCCATTCTGAGACCGGGGCCATGCACTAGATCCATTAACTTGTGTCTTTTTAAACTGATTTTTTCAGCTCTTTTTTCAATACATTGAATCTGTGAGTGAGAACCACATGCGGATCGGAATCGATTCAAATTTTCCCTTCGGCTGGCTGGAACTGAACCATTTTGAATCAATTCATTTGTGAATGGGAACCACAAGTGGATTATTTTAGAGGGAAAAAATGCGTTCGGCGCAAATGTTTGGGAACCATGCTCCGCTGTCGAATCAATCCATTGACTTGGATCGCACACTGATTTATTTGTAAGTGGGAATGGACCAAAATTTCTGTGTTTTTTTCCAGCTGGTAAGTGGTAAAAGCTGCAACAATAGTGCTTCTGATCAATAGGGCAGTGCGTACCCAGCAGCTCAAGACACCATTCTTGCCTCCAATGAGTTTCCATGGTGGAACAGGGAGTAAGTTGGCAGTTGGAGACCTCCCAGTGCTTGCAATATGTGATGATATTGCTGCTGGCATGTGTGATGGATATTGATATGTGATCGATATGATATGCATATTGATTCAATATGTGATTAATATTGTTATTGAAAGTCACGGGTATGAGTTTGCAGAATCTAAAACAGAACAGTGGAGGACGAGATCTTGGGGTGTATCCACAGAGTTGCCATGGGTCGAGATCGACTCGGGGCAGTTACAACAATAACAAAATGCTGCAGCGCATAAAAGAATGGTTAAACAATAGTGGTACATGAATTAGATAAACTTCCTGTATTCTGAAGGGCTCTGTTGGGAAGAGAGAAAAAAAGTTGGGATCCACTGTTAAATTACCCTGAAAAAGAAGGAGAGAAGTTAGTTTATATTGATATTGGTATTGATACTTGATTAAGTAACAAGAAAAATTGTCACTTGGATGGGGAAACAATTATACTATTAGAATATATTATGATATATATATATACACACAACACACACACACCCAACACACACACACACACACATTTGAATAATTATTTCGCTATAGTGATATAATTATATAGGAATGTTTAGTTAGAATGGCATTGCCTTTGTTATTGGTCATTTGTGATATGTTCTTCTAGTCATTAACAAATGTGATCATCTTATTTTAAGAGACTTCGGGTATGGTTGTATTTACTGGCAATTCAGAACGAAGTTCAGGAAGTCACTCTTTTATGCTATGTTTGTATTTTCTTTTCGTCTTGACGTTTATGTTTGTGTTGTCTCCCCTCCCCATTTTTGCACAT
>NC_056528.1:33725231-33791760 GCF_019175285.1 Sceloporus undulatus | reverse complement strand
TTTTTCCTGTTTCCATTTCCATTGACTTAGATTTAAACTGCACTGCAGAAATAATCCAGTTTAACTCTGCTATAACAGCCATGTAGCACTCTCGAACCATGAAGGCTAAATACAGTATCACACAAAACTAAAAATCCCAGAATGGAGCCATGGCAGTTAAAGCGGTGTCAAAAGGGAATTATTCTTGAAGTGCACATTAGATCTAAACCTTCTTTTTCCTTGATGTTTCTTTTTTAAATGTCTGTGTATAAATTATAATTATTGTTCTGATGTGGCACTTGGTAGAACAACTGAATTTAGCAGAATAAATAGTTTGGAAAGTCTGCAATTGCTTGTCACAGCAGTTGTTGTATGCTGAGCCTAATGGAGCCGCAACAACGAAGCACCACAACATTCAGGAGTGCAACATTAAGTATGGAAGTCTTTAAGTAATCAGTCACGAAAATATAAGTGTTTTCTTTTCCTAATGTAGAAAAAGTATCAGTATCGGCTTTAATTGGTTCATGCAAGCTCTCTGTCATAGCACCAGGGGCAAGTGTCTTGCTTCTAATGGAGTTTGTGGCATAAAGCAAAAGTGACAACAACAGAAACTCTACGCATCTTTCAAAAATGAAGGAATTACTTGCTGAGCCAAAGCTAATGGAAGAAGCAAGAGCAAACAGCACCATTGATTTTGGAGTCATAAATATTTGAAATGCCCATTAGTGTAGATAGTAAATGAGGCACCCCACTACAGAAAGACCACACCTCACATTGCTTTTGTCAGCACATTGCCATGGAAAAAGTAGGTCATAATAATTCAATGATAGAGTAGGTGTCTCATCTGTTTAAAGGCTTTGGTTTAGCAGTTCATGTCTCTGGCCAAAAGACAACTCAAGAAGTCAGGATGGAAGCAGGAAGCATCTGTTTAAGAATATTAACAGCTGATGATAATCAGATGAGATGAAATAAAATCAACTTGTTTCCCAAAGTACAATAAAACCCAAAATCCACAATACAGTGCTACCTTATTAGGCCAATTGGAAAGCTTGGCTTATTTGAGCAGGTATTTGCAATTCACAATTTTTGAGATTAATCATTTATTTATATATGACTTACTTACTTAGTTTATACCATGCTTTTTCCCACACCTGCACTTCAAGAAGACCTACAAGGGGGAAAATTTTATATATATATATATATATATATATATATATATTTTTAAAAAATTATAACACAATTTTTAAAAAGCACCTATAAATGAAACTTTCAGCAAAAGGTTTCAGACAATTTGCTTGGAATCTTTTCTGCATCTAACTCCTTCTGAGCACAAATGAATAAATGGAACAAACATCTTAAAGTAGGTAATTTATGGATACATTTACACATCTCAGTTCCAGTTGCTAAAGAGGCATGGGGGGGGGTACTCTTGGATACTCATCTTAGACCATCTTAGCAACTTTGCTTAGTTATGTGAAGTTGAAGGCTTTCATGGCATCCATAGTTTTTTGTGGGGGTTTCAGGCTATGTGGCCATGTTCTAGAAGAGTTTATTCCTGTGGATGGCATCTTCAGAGAAACTGAAGATGTTCTCTGAAGATGCCAGCCACAGATGCTGGCAAAACATCAGGAATAAACTCTTATAGAACATGGCTACAGAGCCTGAAAAACCCACAAAAAAACTTTGCTTAGTTGTTTTTTCAGAAACTTTCAGGGCTCTTTTTGGGAGCTTCAGATTTGTTTGCTCTTGTCTCATGGTGTGAACTCTAGTATATCCATCTTTGTATCCTGGTTTCCCCTTCATATTCAACTTCAGACTTTGCTCTGCCATTTTAACTCCTCTCCTTCTCTTCTCCTCCAGCGCCTAGATCCCAATTTGGCAGCAATCTCTGCTTTGCCCTCAGTTCCAGGGCCTCATTGTTTCCTCAAGCTCAGATCCCCAGCTTCATCTTTGGACTTTTATCTCCTGGTTCGTTTCAGGCGGCTGCCGCCAGGTCAGCCCTGACATGGATTGTCTTTCACAATAGCCAAACACAGAGAAACCAAGCAGGTGTGTCAGGACTGAAGATTTTGAAAGAGGAAGAGTGATACAGTCATGGTGTGTTAAACGCAAGCTGGTGTGCATGTGTGCACGCTCCGTCTGAGCTTACAAACAATTTAGAGTACATCCCATTTCCACTGATTCTTAGCTGTTGTTGGTCCAAATGATCAAAGATCAGATCAGCCAGATGAGATGGATGTTCCAAATGTCTGATGGCAGCATCGACATATGATAAACATCTAGTGGAAACAACATCCAGACAGAAATATCAGTCTCCATCAATGCATCTGCTTGCATTATCTGGCAGAGGGAAATGAGTCTTCTAATTCTGGAAATGGCATTCTCTCTGAGCAATTCCTTAAAACCTCATGGGTACGCAGGTATTTTGAGAGTCGTGTCTTCTTGCCAGCTGGCTTCTCTGCGCCCAAGACTTGGCCCATACTGGTTGCACTCTCTGTTTGCTATTGACTGCAAAGCAATTATGCAGAAGGTAGATCTGTGCGAACAACTCTGTAAATTAGCAAGAGGGGTTCTTAAAGTAATGGAAGCTGGAGCTTGCAATTTTAATTAGAGAAACATCTTCCAAGCTGCCACTCATTGGGATAAGAATAATAACGATTCCATCCCAGATTGTTTCCAGCAGGAAAGCAGCCCAGTGTTTCACAAGGCTTCAGACCAGTAGTTAACAAGTTGTATTGTGGGTTCCTGGGAAGCTTATTAGACTATGAGATAAGCTTCTTTGAAAGGCAATTTGTCCCAGACCAAGAATGCATGTAGGATAAGTGCTTGACAGCTGCTATTGAAATGCAGCTCTTATCATGCCTCACCATTGGCTATGCTGGCTGGGGCAGATGGGGGTTGCAGTCCAAGACAGAAGACCATACTGTTGCCAACTCTCTCTAGCAATATTCGTATGCAAGGTACAATCGTATCTCAAATGGGTTGAGAAGGGATGCAAAGGATATTTCAAAGTGTCTGGAAAAGAGTGGGAAAGCATGGCTTTTGAGTATCAAGAAACCCTGAGGAGAAGAATCCTGGGTGGATGAGTATCACTGATGTTCAGAACTTCAGAAGAGATTACAGTTCAAAACAATCCACATTTAAAAAGTCATCATGGAAGAGTCTGGGCTTTAATGATGTTTTAAATTCAGACTGTGTATTCAGCTGTTGAATCTCCTCTGGCAGGTTATTCCATAGTCCAGGGGAAGATGAAGAAAAAGTCCTCTAGCAGACAGTTGCCAACTTAGTCCTGGCAGACTGGAGTAAATGTCCCCCAAAGGACCTGAATATATGGGATGACCTATATGGGAGAAGATGATCCCGAAGGTAACCTAGACCCAAATTATGTAGGACTTTAAAGGTAATAACCAGCACTTTGTATCTTGCCTAGAAACTAAATGGCAGCCAGTAGATCTCCCATTTCTAGGAAAGGGCTTATATTAGCCAATATAACTTGACATTGGTGAGGAAGGACTTCCTTCCCTGCTTTGTCTCAGGCAGCAAAATGCCTTGGGATGCTCCTGTTGGCCGCTGGTGATGGAAATTGTCCTTTTGTGTCTGTGTTACCCTTCTGTGACTCCATCAGACAGAAAAGACACTCTCTGTAGATATCCAAACTCCAGCCCCATGGGAGTTGATGTTCCCCTGACCCTGACATTGCAAAACTGACTTTTTGTCATTCACATCTCACCAAGGAGTTCAGGACGGATGGGACTTTCTCAAAAGGGAGATACTGAAGGCACAATTTCAAACAGTTCCAGTGAGAAAGAAAAACGGGAGGTGTCTCAAGAAACCAGGATGGATGACTAAGGAACTTTCAACCGAGCTAAGTTTGAAACGGAACATGTATAAGAAATGGAAAAAGGGGGAAATCACAAAAAAGGAATTCAAAGAAATAGCAGGCATGTGTAGGGGTAAAGTCAGAAAAGCTAAAGCACAGAATGAACTCAGGCTTGCTAGAGAGGTTAAGAACAATAAAAAGGGCTTTTTTGGATATGTCCGCAGCAAAAGGAAGAAGAAGGAAACGGTAGGGCCACTGCGTGGAGAAGATGGCAAAATGCTAACAGAAGACAGAGAAAAGGCAGAATTACTCAACACCTTCTTTGCCTCAGTCTTCTCAGAAAAGGCAAAGGGTGCTCAACCTGAGGATAATGGAGCAGAGGACAGGATAGGGGCATTTCGGTACAGAATAAGTAAAGAGATAGTAGAGGAACACCTTATTAATCTAAATGAATTTAAGTCTCCGGGACCAGATGAACTCCATCCAAGGGTATTAAAAGAACTGGCAAATGTAATATCGGAGCCATTGGCAATAATCTTTGAAAACTCCTGGAAAACAGGAGAGATCCCAGCAGACTGGCGGAGGGCAAACGTTGTCCCCACCTTCAAAAAGGGGGAAAAAGAGGATCCCAACAATTATCATCCAGTTAGTCTGACATCAGTACTAGGAAAGATTCTGGAGCAGATCATTAAACAGAGAGTCTGTGAACATCTAGAAGGCAATGCCATAATCACAAAAAGTCAACATGGGTTTCAGAGAAACAAGTCATGCCAGACAAACCTGATCTCTTTCTTTGATAAAATTACCAGCTTGGTAGATGAAGGGAATGCTGTGGATATAGTATATCTTGATTTCACTAAGGCCTTTGACAAAGTTCCCCATGACATTCTTGCAAACAAGCTTGTAAAATGTGGGCTAGACAAAGGAACTGTTAAATGGATCTGTAATTGGTTGACCAGCCGAACCCAAAGGGTGCTCAACAATGGCTCCTTTTCATCCTGGAGAAAAGTGACCAGTGGGGTCCCACAGGGCTCTGTCCTGGGCCCAGTGCTATTCAACATCTTTATCAATGACCTGGATGACAGAATTGGGAGCATACTTATCAAATTTGCAGATGATACCAAATTAGGGGGAATAGCTAATACCCCAGAGGACAGGATCAAGATTCAAAATGACCTGAATAGACTAGAAAGCTGGGCCAAAGCTAACAAAATGAAATTCAACACGGAGAAATGTAAGGTATTGCACTTAGGGCGGAAAAATAAAATGCACAGATATAGGATGGGTGACACCTGGCTGAATGAAACTACGTGTGAAAGGGATCTAGGAGTCCAAGTAGACCACAAGTTGAACATGAGTGAACAGTGTGATGCGGCAGCTAAAAAGGCCAATGCTATTTTAGGCTGCATCAATAGAAGTATAGTGTCTAGATCAAGAGAAGTAATAGTGCCACTGTATTCTGCTCTGGTCAGGCCCCATCTAGAATATTGTGTCCAGTTCTGGGCGCCACAATTCAAAAAGGACATTGAGAAACTGGAGCGTGTCCAAAGGAGGGCGACAAAAATGGTGAAAGGTCTGGAAACCATGCCCTATGAGGAACGACTTAGGGAGCTGGGGATGTTTAGCCTGGAGAAAAGAAGGTTGATATGATCGCCCTGTTTAAATATTTGAAGGGATGTCATATTGAAGAGGGAGCAAGCTTGTTTTCTGCTGCTCCAGAGAACAGGACCCGGAACAATGGATGCAAGCTGCAGGAAAAGAGATTCCACCTGAACATTAGGAGGAACTTCCTGACAGTTAGGGCTGTTCGACAGTGGAATGCACTCCCTCAGAGGGTGATAGAGTCTCCTTCCTTGGAGGTCTTTAAACAGAGGCTGGATGGCCATCTGTCAGGGATGCTTTGATTTGGATTTCCTGCATGGCAGGGGGTTGGACTGGATGGCCCTAGTGGTCTATTCCAACTCTATGATTCTATGATTCTATGATTCTAAGAGTTCTGGAGTTTTAGACTCCCCTGAACACCAATAACCTAGCTAAAATAATTTGGTGTCATTTCTTCCCATCCCATTTCTGAAAGTTTCTGTGGTTCAGTATTGACTATAGTTTGAAAATGCATACTTAAATCAAGAAGAAAACCCTGACAGCATTTGGTTTCTTTCAGCTTCTATCTTGCTTGCCGCTCTGAGCCCTCTGTAGACTCTGCAAAATAAGGGTCATAAATACCTGAATGGAAAAGGCTGCCAAGAATAACAATGGCTTGCTCATGCTCTACACCCCTCTTCTTCAACCTGCCTTTACACAATGAAGCAAAACAGTGTTGCCACATGCACGGCACACTTATTTTTCCTGCTCAGGAACAGGCCAGGGAGCCAACAATAGATACGCGGTGCATTGTAATTCCAGAGGCTTCTTTTGATTTTGCAAGACTTTTATGAGCCTTCCTGAGTTTTAAGGTCCCTGGGGAAGAGCTTTCACTTGCATTTTTAAGCTGTATTTTGTTTTAAATTATGCTGCCAGCTACCTTGGGGTCTATATTAGGGAAGGAACTGATTATAAATTAAATATATAAGACATTGGTCTGAACCCTGTTTGTTTGTCCCAACTAGATTCAGTATTGTTTGCTCTGTGGACAGCATATGTCCTCCAGATGCTGCTAGATTGTAGTTCCCAACTAGGCTAATCTCAGTATTGACTAGTCCCACTGAGACTCTAAACAGTATTGTCTCAGTACAATCTAGTGACAACTAAACTAGTCTCAGTATTGTTTGCTCCAGAGATAGAAACCATATGTCCTCCAGATGCTGCTGGACTGCAGCTCTCAGCAGCCAACAGTGAAGTACACTGGGAGTTGTAGTCCAACAACATTTGGAGAGCTGCGTGGTTCCTACCACTGGTTTACTCAAACTGAGAACAGGTTTCTAAGCCCTGGAGCAGAGTCAGCTTTTTACTACCACTTGCTATACCATCTGCTATAGAGCCATAAACATACCAATACCTTACGAGAGAATAAACGTCTATTCGCACAAATGTACATAAATACAGAGCTTTATGTGCTATAAAAATACAGACACATATTTAGCCACTAAAGGCCCCAAATCCTGGAACAAGGGTTCTACAGCCTAGTGAGTGATTTCCTCACGTTCTGTGTGGTTTATTTTGTTGCTGGTTCTCATGGGAAGGATAAAGGAGCAAGAGCTGTAGCACAGAGGGGCAAACCCCTTTCGGCTTGATTCACCATAAGCACTCCTAGATGAGCTATTTTCATACCCATACACACAAATATTGTTTTCTCACAAGACCAGTCCTGAAATGCAA
This sequence comes from Sceloporus undulatus, assembly GCF_019175285.1. Taxonomy (NCBI): domain Eukaryota; kingdom Metazoa; phylum Chordata; class Lepidosauria; order Squamata; family Phrynosomatidae; genus Sceloporus; species Sceloporus undulatus. The sequence continues at coordinate 33,784,646 of NC_056528.1, read as the reverse complement.
TTTTTGCCCATCTCTGTATGTGTGGGGCATGGGAAGGGCCCTTACCTCTCCACATAAAGAGAGCTAGAATTTCATGGAAAGGGCTAGCTGAGCATCCTTTCCCAGGAGAAAACCTTCTCGATGCCTGCAGCTAGGCTTAGGAGTCCCTCTTGAAAGGCATTTAATCTGCCCTTTCTCTGCTTTCTTTTCACCAGGAAGAGTAGGTTGCATCTGCAATGCAGAATTAATGCAGTTTGACACTGCTTTAACTGCCATGGGTCAATGCTACCTATTGATGGGTTTTGCCCATCAATGAAAAGGAATACAACAGTAATGAATGGAATTCATTGGAGAAGGTTAAGAGGTCATATGCTAACCTTGTTTAAATATTTGAAGGGATGTCATATTGAGGATGGAGCAAGCTTGTTTTCTGCTGCTCCAAAGACTAGGATCCAGAGCAATGGATGCAAGCTACAAGAAAAGAAACTCCACTTCAACATTAGGAAGAACTTCCTGATAGTAAGAGCTGTTCGACAGTGGAAGATGGTACCTTGGAGAGTGGTAGAGTTTCCATCTTTGGAGACTTTCAAACAGAGGCTGGATGGCCATCTGTTAGGGGTGCCTTGATTGTGTCTTCCTGCATGGCAGAAGGGGTTGAACTGCATGGCCCTTGTGGTCTCCTCCAACTCTAGGATTCCATTGAACCTATTTTGGATAGCTACCAATTCTATGAATGCAAGGCAGCAGCAGGACAGACATGGCATTGTGTGATCCGCACTAGCCAAAACACCTTTATCCTGTTAAAAGTCTGCTTTTATAACATGTGATGAAGTCCTTGGAGTCCTATTCAGGAGAAAAGTGGGCTATAAGTTAAATAGATAAATCTCACCACCACCCTCCAAAACTGACCACACGGCTTCGGTGATGAGGGAAACTTGGAAAAGTTGGATTTGTGAGTTCTCCCTCTCTAGCTGTCTCAAATGGTATAATCTCCGTAATTTGCTTCCATATCTTGGTTGACCTTTCCTCCTCCTTTGCATAGCAGGAGGCTGCTGGCTTTTCAGAAGGATTAATTGTGTCGTAAGGAGGGACAATTAAGCTCGTGTATAGCGCTTGCAGGATCTTAGATTGCAAATGAATTGTGTCCCAGTGACAATAGATCCTTTGTTTTGCTGCCATTTTTCTTTCCTCCTCCTCCCCCCCCCCTTTCCTTTTTCTCCTTGGGGAAGGTAATAACATAGCTCTAGTGTTCTTTATCTGTCAGTCATTATCTATTCTTCCTGTAATCCAATTATGTTTTACCTGTTCAAGTCCACTGGATTTCATAATCAACTATTGACAGGCCATGCTGCAGCCTTTGCACAGACCTGCATTTTACAGATTACCTTCAATGCTAATTCGTGACCTATTTTTTTAAAAAAAGTTTAATTTGTTTTCCCATTCCAAATTAGTTTTCCAAATGCCAGCTTGCAGCCCTTGTAATATCACTAAAATTTCGTCATGTTTCTAATTGGCGTGCTCCAAATTTACAAAGAGAGTAATGGGGATAAGAGAGCGGGAGGGAGAGAAATTTCCTTATATAAAGCAGAACAGGTTTCTTTGGAAGTAGAACCTGAAAACACATCTGTTTTTCACAGCTTCTCTTCTGAAAACCAAATTTTGTTTAAGTCAAATATACACTTTCCACCTCTTTGCCAAAGTCTGCCAAGGCAGCTAAGCTAACAACATCTGTAACAACAAAAATATCACAAAAAGAGGCAGATTAAATATATATATATATACTGAGCAGAACCCTTTTAAAAAGCTGTTGTATCCGATGGTGTTCCAAGCCAGCAAAAAATATATTTAGGCCACATAAAGCCAAAAAGCAAGCTTGGCAAGTGAATAAAGGGAATGGATTTCAAAGTGTAGATGCCACAACTGTCCAGGCCCTGTACCATGTTGTCACCCACCACAATTCAGAAGGTACTCCAAAAACACCCTCCAAAGCAAATTGCAGGAATAGGGCTGATTTCTATGGAGGCCAAGGTGGGAATTATATGTCCCTGTTATGCAAAGGAATTTTGCAGCACTTTTGAGACTCACTGAAAGAAAGAGCTTGTATCGACTTCAACCTACTTTCTCAGATGTATATGTTCTGAGAAAGTATGCTGAAGTCTACAAAACCTTGTGTTACCAACTTCTTTTTTTTCAGTGAGTCTCAAAGGTGCTACAAGATCCCTTTGCATACTGCTTTTCCAGACTAACATTGCTATACTTTTGAATAGCAGTTCCCACCGTCACTCACTTTCTGGATAAGGCTGTTGTGCATTGTGGTCCAACAACATCTGAAGGGCAGCATGATTCAAACCCATCACAATAGTGACACAAACCCTAGATCCTTTGGGATTCCAAAGATCAAAACCAGGACATTGGGTTGTGCCTAGCAACAAGCTAGTAGACAGAATAAAAGCGGAAAGATGTGTCTCCTATTACTAGTCCATAGTCATACATAGTATTGTGAACTAACTGGCATGTTCTGACAGCTAGAACCACACAGAGCACATTGTAATACACTAATCTGGATATCACTGGCCTGTATCTGGCCTTTATTGGACCTAACTGTAGTTTCAAATACTTCTCAGCTATTTTTAAACTACTCAGATATTTGAATTCCGTGGCTGACATCTAATTATGGCTAGTACCCTGTGAGCGAAATATGCTGGTGTCATGTCAGTATATATCTTACTTCCATTTTTGTCATTGTGTTCTTTCAAATCCACTACGTCACTCAGCCAAAGACCACCACCCCCCATTGACAGTCACTTGGTTCTCAAGGGGAGCAATGAGTTGTTTTAGTGAGAACCAGGGGAGTCCCATGAGACAGGAAAGAAGAGATATAGGATGCATATACACTACAGAATTAATGCAGTTTGACACTACTTTAAATGCAATTGCTCAATGCTATGAAATTCTGAGATTTGAAGTTTTGTGAGCTATTTGGTCTTCTATGGCGCGGAACAGACCGCCCAAAAAGGGTGGCCTGCCGGCACCTGGATTTCCGCTGGAGGAAAGCCTCAGCTGCCAAACGGCGAGGCTTCCTGCTGGCGGAAAAAGAACCCGCAAAAAGCAGGTTCTTTTTTCATCTTGCTTGTGACACCCAAGTGTGTAAATGGTGCACTCATGACGTCACAAGTGCCACATGACGTGCGGACACTATGTGTCCGTCATATTGTAATGGCAGTGCCCGTGTAGACAGGGCGCCGCCATTTTGACACCACCAGTACATACTAGGGTTAGGGAGCATCTGCATGGTGCACTCTCCCTAACCCTAGTACCGCCACCACCACGCCACATTTTGCCCATCTGTAATGGGCCTATGTCAGGTGCCATGCCAACATCTGGAGGGCCAAAAGTTGAAAATACATATTTAGAATGCAGGAATAGATGAATCTATTAGCATAGGGGTTTTTTGTGAGTTTTTCAGTCTAAGTGGCCATGTTGTAGAAGAGTTTATTCCTGACATTTCCCCGGTATCTGTGGCTGGCATCTTCAGAGAATTCTCAATTCAGTGGAACGTTGTCATATTACAGAATGGAGCTGAGTCCAAGAGATAATGGCCTATTGGTAGCCCCAAGTAGAGTATTCCAGTTGGATCAATAAGGGTTCTGGGTCTTGTTGGTTGGTCCCAACTAGAGTAGACTCACTGAACCAACTGTTGAAGTCAACATGTGTGTAGAATCCATTGATTCAGTGTCCATAGCAACTAGAAATAGGATGCAGACTGGGATCTATAGAAATATCAACTCAAAAATTCAGTCACTGGGCTACTTGAGTTGGGATTTCCCAATATAATTTATACCACAAGTCCATAAGCGAAGTATGACATGACTATATCTCTGTGTTCTGTATAACATTGGACCAACTGATCATCAATAAGGAACTCTCTTTCATACAATGGGGAGGGGCAGTTTGTATTGAAATTTTTCTTTGCACAATAATTCACAAAGACATTAAAAGAAATGGGCCAGTTTTTCTGTATAACTTCTGCTTCATTTAGCACAGTGGGATCACTGACTTCCCAGCATGTGGTAATATGTTCAACATTTGGCAAGAGTGACAAATGAGCATACACACACACATTTGTCGCTGTGTTTCTTTTGTGGTTTATCCAACTGCTAAAAGGAAGGGTGTTGGGGAATAAAGATGTAATGGAATATGTCACCGAAGAACTGATTTGAGAGATGCAGGGAAACTTTTTGAAGGGGGTTAGAGAGGATATCTTCTAGAAAGCAAATAATGCCCACACATTAAAGTATTAGCCATCATCCTAGAGGCAAAGGGGTATTTTTTTGTACCTCTTTCTTCCATCTTTTCAAAGTTACCTTATTTCTTCCAGTCTAAATTAATCTATTAAACTTTTTGGAGTAACAATTTCATTCTTGCCCCTGTTCTCATCTCACTTAGGCTGCATCTGCACTGCAAAAATAATCCAGTTGACACCACTTTAACTGCCATGGCTCAATGCTATGAGATTCTGGTGACTATAGTTTGTTGCGGCATCTATCAGTCAAGTTTAATAGTCAAAAATAGCTCTCTTGGACTATGACGCTGGATATCAGGGTTCAAATCCCCTCTCAGCCATAAAAACCACTGGGTGACCTTGGGCAAGTCACACTCTCTCAGCCTCAGAGGATGGCAATGGCAAGCCTCCTCTGAAGAAATCTTGCCAAGAAAACCCCATGACAGGTTCGCCTTAAGTCAGAAGCACCAGGACTACACAACTCTCCACTGAATATTATCTCTCCCCTGAGTAACAGACACAAGCTGCAAATGAGTTCCATCAGTACAATATAAATATCCACACGCAGATCTCGGTTGCACCAGGACTACACAACTCCCATGCATAATAGCAACATTGCACAATGCATGTCGATGATGAAGTACTCTTGTGCAATGAAGAATGTGCAACCACGTCAGAAATAACTTGAAGGGGCACAACAACAACAAATATCCGGCCGCTATATGCACACTTACATACTAGTATATTATGAGAGTGTTGTAGTGTCATGCTGGTTTGCATGTTGGATTAGGACACCACTTTCCAAATCCCAACTCAGCTGTACCCTTCATACCTAGAAATGGTTCTTTTGTAGGAAACATGATGCATGCGTTTGGGGCATAAGGAAGAAAGATTTGCCACAGTGCCTGCCATTGAGTGTCAACTTCTCTGTGTAATTGACTACATCTAGTTAAGTGCATCCAACATCTGGGATCTTAATAATCGTCTCTATAAAGGCCATACAACTTTGGATAGTTAAGAAGACATGAAACGTTCTGGAAGAGTCATATGTGTCCTATCAATAAGGAGTGAGAAAAGGACAATTCGCACATATGAGCAGCTGTTGTTTCTTTCTGATTCGCTCCTTGCCAGACTGGTTTACCATACATTCCCTCCATCTTCCCACTTGTTCACGTGAATACGAATTTATCGGTTCAGAAATAGCTTCTGAAGCCTGAGACGTTTCAAACCTGTTGATAGATTCTTCCCTCCACACAATGGCACAGCCCTGCCTTTGTATTCTGCCAGTTGAAGGTCTTCTTTAAGGAAAAGAAAATAGCCATGGTAACTTTTAAACAGAGTTTTGAAGTTCTATTTCTAGCTATTTTCCCCTCCCCTGGTTGTATTTATTGGTCTTCTTCTATTCCCTGTTCTGAATCAAGATGACAGGGGGATCTAAAATGCATTAATCTAATCAGCATTGTTTTTATTACTTTGCTTAATGTTAGGTCTTAATGTTAGGTTTTCTTTTTCAAATCAATTATTCAGTATCTTAATTATGCAGAATCAATTTTTAGAGAGGCATCTCAAAACAGTACAGAATATCTTGAATCTGAAGTGCCCTCTTACAAGGCAAAGAGGGAAGAAAAGAACAACACTCTGGTTTAAGTGCGGGGCTAGGGCTTGGAAACCAGGGTTCAAACCATGCTCTCCACCTTAGAGGAAGGCAAGTGGCATGCCTCCTAGTAATAAATCTTGCCAAGAAAACCCTATGATAGGGTAGCCATAAATCAGAGTTATTAGTGCACAATAACAGCAACGACAACAACAAAGTAGGAATGAACAAAATTATGTACAACAAATCCACCAATGGTAATAACCATGTACCTGGAACAGAGGGAACCCCCTAACTCCTGAGAGTTGCCCATTCCCATCTACATACATGGGTTTCACCAGACCAAAAGGAAGAGACACACACGCACACACCCCATTTTCCCTCTCAGAAATGTAATTTATTTCAACGAATGGAGTTTCTAAGGAAAACAGGCTGCGATCTCCTGCTCTGAGAGAGAGTACAATTTAAAATCAAATCTGCCAGTGGCTCACTCAGCCTCACATTCACCAACTTTGTGAATCATGCCTCGGAGGCTCAAGGACTGTTCACACCATTTTAATAGACTTCCACTTGCTTTGGAGAAGTGATAAAATGCAGAAGTTGTGTATTTATTAGCAGGGCAAAAGGAGGAAGGAAAGGCAGAGATGTGGAGGGAAATCAGACAGACCCCCCTGGCTCTTTCCCAAGCCAAAAATCTCAGGTCAGGTTTCTTCTTTGGGTCAGGAAAATGTGTTGTGTTTTTCTGATTTGTTTCAGCTTTCTGAGTTCTTTCTGGTGCATGATGTACTCTTTTGCAAAGTGAGTATTCCTCTGTGTCAGTTAAGCTTTGGGCCACCTAAAATATGGTTATTGTTGGGATTCCACAAGACAATGGTGTTGCCAGTGTAGCAAGAAGCACAGTATCGGACTGCATCTGTACTGCAGAAATAATCCAATTTGACACCACTTTAACAGCCATGGCTCAATGCTAACAGCTACAGCTCTGGCAATTGCAAAAAAAAATATGTTAAAATTAATTTTGTTATTTGATTTACTTTTTTTTAAAAAAAAATCACGCCTTACTAAATTTTCACTTGAACCACATGTAAAATGTACATAGATGAAAAAGATGTGGAGGGAATGTTTGAGTATGTTTGAGTCCATGTAACATATTTTGTAGCACTTTGATTCCACTTTAACTGCCATAATGATTAGACTGTGCCTATGTTGTAACCGAAAGGTGTAATTTTAATCTTGCCAGTGTCTGTCACAACTACTACCATTACATTCAGTGGTACAGTATATGGAAATTACAATTTATGAGTAAGAATAGTGCAAGAAATGTTACTAAGGATTATGTATAGTGTAGTATGGGAGGAGGTCAATACTGCACTGGGTGACACCAACCTTAGTGACACCATTGAGCAATGCTATTCATTTTCTCCAAGCCTGCATACTTTTCTGCAGGGTTTATAAAACATAGCATTCAGCTATCTAGTTTTAGCAATCCCCAGGCTTCTCCGGTGACCCCAAGATGCACCCTGCCTGCATACAAAATCTATTTTAATACCCGCTCTTTCATCTCCACTCCTTTCTTTAGTTTTATTCCTGTGGTCTGCAATACGATTGGATTTAGGGATCAGCTGTGGATGCAAGGAGGAAGAATCTGGGAGGCCCATCGAGTTTTCCCTACTGACTCCATTGTAGATGAAATAATTACCCCAGGCAATTATTATTATCATTTCTCCTCTCCTCGAAGAATCAAAGTAGGTCAGTTCCTTTTTTGCTTGCTTTTTTCTTGCTCAAAAATTGTCTGGTGACAAGAGCTACCAAGATGAGGTGCCTTTTCTTGGATGAAAGTAGAGGGGGGTATGGCAACAGGAAAGTCTGTTGGCCATGTGTTGTTCCAGACCAAACATGAGACATGTTTAGACACTGGCTTTGAACTATGGGGCCCAAAGCATCTGCTGTCTGCTTGCAGAGTCCTCTTTATGTTGATTTCCCTGTATTTAAAGGCAAACTTTGGACTTTATCAAAAGGCATTTCATCAGTAATGATGTCCTATCTGCAGATTGAGCATGATCAACTTGAGCTTCCATGTTCCAGCTAATTGCCTTTGGACATCCCAGCTCAGAAGTACCACCTGCTGAGAAACCAAAGCAGTTTATCCCATGTGTTGTTTTATTCTTTGCATTAGATCTAATGCTAGGTATCTCCCACTGTCCCTTTTTTTATGGGTCCAAACTTCAACTTCAAGAAGAAATCTCTCCTCCCACTCCTGGATAACAAGGGATTATTGGGATTCCTGTTTTACACCATGCAGTCCATATTCCTTAATAGAAAACAATCTAAGTTTGAAAGGGGATCAAGATCAATGCTGGGGAAACTCTTTCAGCCTGAGGACTGTATTCAGTTTTGGAGTCTTTGAGGCTATCGTTCCAATGACAGAGGAGGCGCAAGACAAAATGTCAGCATTAGAGTAAAGCACTTTGTTCTTGTTATTGCTGTTGTTATGTGCCTTCAAGTCATTTCCAATTTCTGGTGCATCTTTCAAAGGGTTTTCTTGGCAAGATTTGTTCAGAGAAGGTTTGCCATTGCCTTCCCCTGAGGCTAAGAGAATGTGACTTGCCCAACAGGTTTCACGGCCAAGTTGGGAATCAAACCCTGGTCTCCAGAGTCATAGTCCAAGACTTAAACCACTGCACCATGCTGGCACTTACTGACAGTCATTAAATCTTAAGGAGAAGCATGTTTGCTTTCTGGAATGGGGATATATAAAAAGGTGGGAAACCACTAAATGTTTTGATGAGGAAGGGGTCATTTCCATTTGGACAAGAGGCCCAAATTGGGACTCCACCATGTCTGGATTCATTCCCAGGAACCGAGATTCATCACCTTTATCTAGATGTTTTGAAAATGGTTGCTTCCAAATACAGAGGGCCCTTTCACATGACACAGTTACAGCACTATGAATCTACTTTTACTGCCATGGAAGAATTCTATGGAATCCTGGGACTGGTAGATTAGGAACAAAATTAGGGATTATGGAATTCTAGGGTTTATAGATTAGGAGAAAGAGTCTCCCCAAAACAGAATAGTGTGGAAATGCTCAGATGTCCCATGTCTAATTCAAATGATTCTAGTCCTTTGACCAGATATATTTCTGCTCCACCTCACTCATCCCCTTTTTTCTTTGTCTCAGCAACCAAATTTAGTATAAGGAGGTGCTTTTGGTGTTCCTATTGTTAGATAGCTGGGAGTCAGAGATCCTTGTTGATAGACTGGAAACAACCCTGTAGATCTCTGTTCTCTCTCCTCCTGCCTTAAGAGTTTTTGTAATCTGTATATGACTTTGAATGCATGAATACCAGAAGTGAGATACAACCACCTGTATCAGTTGAGGGAATGAACTCCTAAAAAGACTAGAATGTGCAATTTTAATAGAGGTTAACAATTAACTGACAATCTTCTTGTTACAATAGTGTCACTGGGTACCAATGTGCACTAAGTATTTGATAAAGTTCAGCTGTTGTCATTGTCCTCACCTAATTGTGATTAAATCATTGTCTCTGGTTAAAGGGCTACCGTCTTCTGTGGCCTCTTATTCCTAGGGACCCCACAACTCCTAAGGCAACTTGAGATGTATCTGGCAACTCTTGGTGGTTTCAAGATGAACTTGTGGTTTCTTGCGAACTCAGAGAAGGCTCATGCAACTTCAAAGTCATGGTGCTTCCATCTCAGGGTACAAGCTCTTATACCTTTGAAAGTACAGGGTCTGAATCATAGAATCACATAGTTGGAAGAGTCCCCAAGGGCCACCCAGTCCAACCACCTGCCATGCAGGAAGACACAATGAAAGCACTCCCAACAGATGGAAGCCCACATCCGGCCTCAGTTTAAAAACCTCCAAAGAAGGAAACTCCACCACACTCCAAGGCAGCCTAGTCTACTGTCCAAAGCTCTTACCATATGAAGATGAAGGCTTTCATGGCCAGCATCCATAGCTTTTTGTGCATTTTTCAGGCTATGTGGCCATGTTCTATAAGAGTTTATTCCTGACGTTTTGCCAGCAACTGTAACTGGCATCTTCTTCCTATTCTTTAGGTGAAATCTCTTTTCCTGTAAATTGAAGTATCCTGGATTCTTTCTCAGTGGGAGAGTTCTTCATAAGGGAAGGAGAGAGCTGGAAGGAAGGTCACCACAAATGTGTATAGATCTATTATGATGCTCCCTCTGGGAGTAGAGATTTATGAGGCCCTGTGTGAATGATAAACCTAGGAATGCAGCTGGCTGGTGGAAGTGGAGTAGACTGCTCCTTCCTTCTTGTTCAGCAGTTCACTTTGTAAAAGGCTGTTTATTCATGTTTATGTTTAGTTGCCAGCTAAGAGACTAACAGCCTATGTTTTGGGGTCGGCTGCTCTATGAAGACTGCTATCCTCTGCGCAGGCAGTGAAAGAATGCAAGGCAGTAACTTAGCTCATTTACAAGACAAGATTAAGACATCCCAGCAGTGCAGTTTCCGGAGTACTTAGACTTTCATAGCCAGTTGTATCAATATTATCTTTTTAGGACTTCTTGGCAAAAGGAGGCAAACCAGCACGTATGAAAGATGGCAGCATTAGACATCTGTGCACAATCTCCATGACGTTCCTAATTGTAAAAAGCCACTGTAGATTAAATCTGCGGTGGGCAACTTGTGGCCCTCCAGATGTTGCTAGCTTGCAACTCCCATGATGCTGCAGCATTGGCTATGCTGGCTGGATTAATGGGTATTGCAATTCAATGACACATAATCCCCAGCTCTGAACTAATTAAAAATTTAATGCAATCAAAAGTGTGTATGTGTGCCTGTATCTTCAAGTCACTTGTAAACTTATGGTGGCCCCATGAATTTCATATAATTTTCTTAGGCAAAGAATACTCAGAGGTGATTTTGCCAGTTCCTTTCTCTGAAATATTGCCTACAGCATCTAGTATTCATTGGTGGTCTCCCATCAAAGTATTAACCAGAGCTCACCTTGCTTCGCTTCCAAGATCAGATGGGATCTGGTGCCTTTGGGGTACTTAGGCTCCAATCAGAAGTACATGTGTTGAAATGAATGAGACATGTTTGTTACAACTGATTTAAGCCCCATTAATTCCAATGTGTCTGCACTAGGTTAACTAGTGTTGAATTTAGTCCTATACATTTGAAAGAGGCAGATAGCAACTGGTTGGCGCAGTTACTACTATTGTATCAGCATTACATATGCAGCATCACATGGCTGGATCAGGACCATTCCGAGTGAACTAACTCAATTGACAGGCACTTATTTTGAGGGAGATAGATTTTATGCCACAGCAATAAACTTCAGAGAAACAGGAGTTCATGCAAGGCTCTAGGTGAAGTTGGTACTCTGATAATGAAAGAAAAGAGTCTACTGACCTGGACAAGTAGAGTCACTGCTTCCTTAGATCTGCAAAGTCTTTTGATTCAAGCTTCTTTTCAGCTTTGGATATGATGACTTTTCTTCTCTGGTTACTCTTCGTTCATTTATATTTTGCCTTTCTTCCACAACTGGAAGTCCAGAACAGGACAAGGGGTTGCACCCGAATTCAATATGTAGCACCATATCTGTGTTGCTTCTGCATACATAAAAAACACACCGGATTCAGAGCTGGAGAATTAAAAACATTCAAAACAAATCCATCAAAAGGCAAAAGGCAACCATCAATAGAACAACACTCTTTTAAAAACCCTTGCAGTCCACTCTTAAAAGCTTGTCACCATTTGCTTAAGAGAGGTATGCCCTTTGTTTCTCATTGGCTGTTGACTAATTTCTTTTCTAGTGTATTGATTGAATTAATCGATGAGGTGATTTAATTAACCTTATTTAGTTTTATATAAATTACCTTCATTTGTAATTAATTTATTCTCATGTTTAATTTCAAAATAATCATATGGAGCCGGAATATGCTTTTTAAAAAGACTTTTCCCTCTATGCAGGTTGCCAGTTGAATCTAAAGGAGAAGACCTTTAGCTGAACCTTATATGACTCAGTGAAAGGAATTCAAAGCTAGAGTCTGGGTGACAGATTTCATGTAGTTATTCAATTGTTGTGTGCCTTCAACTCATTTCTGACTTATGGTGACTATCACAGAGCTTTCTAGGCAAGATTTGTTTAGAGGGGGTTTGCTTTTGCCTTCTGTATCTGCTTTGGTCGAGCCTCACCTGGAATATTGTGTCCAGTTCAATTCAAAAAGGATGTTGAGAAACTAGAACATGTCCAAAAGAGGGCAACTAAAATGGTGAAGGGTCTGGAAATCATGCCCTATGAGGAACGAGCTGGGGATGTTTAGCCTGGAGAAGAGAAGGTTAAGAGGTGATATGATAGCCCAATGTCTAGGATTCTCCTTGTCAAGGTTTGATGACATTCGAAAAACCCATACCCAAACCATTTCTTCAATTATTGCTGGATATTAATCCCATCATTAGTTAACATATATATAGACCCATTGGTCCATTGGGTCCACTCTAGTTGGGATGACCAACATGATTCAGGCCATATTTCTTACTCAAAGATGGATCTTCCTCAGAAGCTTGGAAAGGAACAACCCAGCAAATGGCAAAGACTGGCACCTTATTTACCAGGCTTCAGTTTAGAGTCTGACAACAGCAAGTTGCTGATATCCCAACATATTTATTGGTGCCTTACCAAGGATTCACAGTTCTGCAAACTAATATAGACATAAGCCTACATAAAGCCCCCAAGTATATTAAGCTTTCCTTCCCAACACTGAATTATCCTGAGTAGCTTACAACACAATAAAGTCTAAGTAATATCCACTTTAAGGGTGGGCCATAAGTTGACTGCCTTGCAAATTTGACAGGATTTTGTGCTTCACAAATAGCAGTGTTATTTTCAGCCTAGAGGCACTGGTCCTATTCACTTCGTCTTGCCGTCTGTGTCAAAACTTTGATTGACTTTAATGAGCACGGAGACAGTCCAGTCTTGTCTTTATGTTATTTCTGACGGCCACATATTCACGGCTTCTCCAGTACAAAATACTTTCCTTTGCCTTTTAGACCCATATAGTCCTACATTTCCAATTCACCAGGGATAGTCTGATATCAGCAGTGCTACAGTCCTCAGGGCATGGGGAGGAATCTGAGGGCAAGAAAGTATGTGTATGTGTTTACATATATTTTTCTTGATTTGCTAGACTTGGTTTTTCTTTTTTGAAATGCAAACGTTAGGCAACTGTGATTGATGCTTATTATGTCCTGCTTAATGGCATCACTGTGGACTGTTCTTTGTGACATTGTCCTTGCAACTTTACCAGGGCTCCCTACATAGGACAACACTAAGGGTCTAAGTGTTCTGTGAATTTTAGTGGCATTTACCAGTAGTTGTATTTGTGCATATTTTTATGTACTTTATGCACTTTATTTTATATTTGGCCTATGGCTGTAAATTAATGATTGATTGATCACTAAAAGTCCTTCCTAGATTACAAGTTTTGGCCCTGAAAACCCAGGGCAGAGAATAATCCAGACCTAGAAAACCTAGCCATATCTGGATGTCAGCAGCACACGAAAAGGAGTCTCACCTCCAAGATGGCAATGCCTGCTCTTCTCTAAGGTACAGAACTGCAACTGGATGCTAGTTGAATGCTTTCCTTCCTCCCCACAGAACATACTCCAGCCCTTTGGCACTATTTTCTGCTGGTGAAGGAGGACATTGTATGGGGAGATGTTGATCAGAATCCTATTAATGACATAAATGAATGTAACTCTGAGTTATGAACAGGTATGTCTTATTTTGCAAGGGGTCAATTACTAGCTACACATGATATGCCCTAAACCTTCCTCCCAACAGTTACAAATAGCTGTTAAATGAACATAGATTGGATGGAGGGTGATCAGAGATTGCCTCCGATCCCTGCCACAGTTCCACAGGGAAAGAGGGAAAGGAACAAAGGCAGTCTTTCTCCTTCTCTCTCCCTTTCTCATCTGTATTGGGGATGGGAAGCATCCATCTGTCCATCTGTCTTTAGAGAACTTCAGCTGGCAAGGGAGACAATCCTTCATTGCTTCCCTACTTCTGTCTTCTTTTCCTGCTCCCCAGCCATTGAACAATTGCAACAGTGATCCACATGGACTTAGCAGGTGCCTGGTGTAGAGGAATGTTTGGAGCAGAGTACATGAAACACGATGCTCCTTGTATACACTGCAAAATATAAGCCATTAAATACCTCTTTCAACAACATCTCTCCAAGGTCATATGTTCTAGATCAGCAGTTCCCAACCTGTGGGTCGTGGCCTCTTTGGGGGTTGAATGACACTTTCACGGGGTCCCCCAAGACCATTGGAAAACACATATTTCTGATAGCCTTAGGAACTGAAACGCTGCATTTTTATGGTTGGGGGTCACCACAACATGAGGAATTCTATTAAAGGGTCATGACATTAGGAAGGTTGAGAACCACTGCTCTAGATGGTCTGATCTGATAGTCTGATCTTATATGGCTCTTCTTAGGTTCTCAACAATGCTAATTTAATAAACTAATCTGCCTTATAGGGTTGCTATGGGGATGCATGCCAAGACAATGATCCCAAGCACATGTTAAAGAAATAACAGAGTGCAATGCTTACATATTTTCAGCCTAATCCTTTTTTATTCTGTTCTACTTTTCTTTTCTTCTTTTGCCCCTATCTACAGTTGCCTCTCTTGAACGGTAGATGAAAGCTCTGATATGATAAACAGAAGTGTATATTCCAGGAAAGTTCTAGTTACTAAGCGTGCACTGATTCCCACTAAAGCTTCTTACAAAATGCTTCTTTGCTAAGACATAGGAGATATACATTTTGTAAGAAGATCTAAATCCAAATGTTCTTTATACTCAGGAAGTTTTCTGAGAGGCACCTTCAGAGGAAGAGGGGGAAAATGTGTCACAGTCACATCTTTGAGACTGTGTTACCAAAGGCAAAATTGCCTGGATTTACCCTTCCTGCACAGCACTTAATAGAACCGCAAACCTGCTCAGCAACAGCAATGAACAAGTCAAAGCCTTTGAAAAGTAAAAAGGGGGGGAAATCAATCCCATAGATAACTAGCTATTTTTTTAAAACAACTCCCCCTCCCACTTGTGAAAGCTTCCAAATTTCAGCAGAATTAATGCTATGATTGCTCTTTATATCATCATTTTTATTTGCAATTTTTTGCAATATCTAAATGGGAAATCCACTGGGCGACCTTGGGCAGGTCACACACTCTCAGCCTCAGGGGAAGGCAAGGGCAAACCTTCTCCAAACAACTCTCACCAAGAAAACTCCATGATAGGTTCGCCTTAGGGTCACCATAAGTTGGAAATAACTTGAAGGCACACAACAAGACCTTAAAAATAGGAAATCAGATCTTCACATTATAAAACAAATGAAATATTAGCTTGTTTCCTCTTGCTCATCGCAAGTTGAGTAGACACACTCTACTCAACTGTTGAGTAGCAAACCAGTTGTTGAATGGCAGGTCAACAGCTTCTATGTCCTCTCTGTGTCGTTATGTGAAGCAGCAAGGTTTAAAGGCGGCTTCTACTCAGAGATTGCAAAAGTTCCTTTTAAGACTGTGGGCCGAAACAGACAGACCAAAATAAAGCTGCTTTGAGTCACTTTGGAGGTATGCTATTTAAAAGATTAATGCACCCTAAGAGGCCGGAAGCTGCGCCAAAGCCACACTCCAGTCCTAAAGGCTGGAGCGTGGCTTTGGCACAGCTTCTGGCCTCTTAAGATGCATGTGTCATTTAAACAGCATAGCTCCAAAGTGACCCAAAGCAGCTTTATTTTGGTCCGTCTGTTCAGGCCCTATGACTTTCCAAAGTTTCCAAACAATGCAGCCAACCTGTCTGCAGTGGTCCAAAAAAGGTACTTCCATGTGAGTGCTTATTTATGCCCCACGGTTGACTACCTGATTATTTTCCCAGGATGCCATGCCTCCTAAGCAAGACCACTGAAAGCTGCTGTTGCCATTGCTGACAGTTGAAGCTGATCTCCATTTTCCCATGACTGGTGGCTTCTTTGGCTGCATCTGCAGTGCAGATATGATGCAGTCTGACCCCACTTTAATTATCATGGCTCCATCATATGGAATACTGGGATTTGTAGTTTGTTGTGGCACTAGGGCTCCCAGACAGATGAGGCTAAAAATCTCACAAAACTACAAATCCCAGATGCCACAGCTTTTAATTGTAACAGTTAAAGTGGTATCAAATTGCATCATTTCTGCAGTGCGGTTGCAGTTTCGGTCAGTGGGGGTGGTGAATCCATGCTGTAGTTTTAGCCTAAACTTTAAAGTTGTTATCCAAGCTATTGAACTGATATGGGCCAGACTCCTCTTTCCTTGATTCCTCATACTATTGAAATGGAAGTCATCAGCCACCATTGGCTTCAAATGGAGAACTGTTTTTAATAAAGCCAAACAAATGAAGTGCACTGTAGACATAGATTAAATTTTCTTTTCTTTTCAAATTGTGCATTAGTTAGTGTATTTGCTCAGAGTTTTTATAACTTGTTTGATCTTTAGTGCTTCATCCTCAGAACATCTACAGCACTAATACACAGCACTTAACTTCTTCCATCATGCCCATGAATGGCACTTCAAGCTCCATTAAGTTAGCAAAGTGTGGGTTTTTGCCCTGAAAGGGCACCATCTCGAAAGTGTATTTAAACTCAGTGTTTATCCTTTAGCTACTTACAAGTTTTAGTCCCATATATAATCTCTGAAAGGTTATATTCTGGTCGTGTCTTAGAAGAAACAAGTGCTCTGAAAAGTGGGCTTTGGAAAGGAATGACTCAGAATACTTGGGGAAAGGAGCACATCTGGTGATGCTGGATCTACAGTTTAGCTCAGATGCAGCAGCCCATCCCTGTCCTCTGTTTTTAAAGCTGATTATTATCTTTCTTGGTTAAGATGGCAACCATATGTTCTACTTTACAGGGATAGTTTCTCTCTTTGGAGGAATGCTCTGTTTGGAGGGCTGAGACCAGTTCAAAAGTCAAGAACCCTACAAGAATCTTAAGAGTGAGCATTAGGAGCTTAAGGGTGCAGCCACGTTGCAGAATTAAGGCAGTTTGACACCACTTTAACGACCATGATTCTATCCTACAGAATCCTGAGTTTTGTAGTTTGCTGAGGAATTCAGCCTGGTCTGTCACTGTGCACATGTCCTATTGTGCATCAGACCCATTTTGTATTAATCCCAGTGCACATCATGCCAATTTACACCAGTCTCATTGAGTGCCATTATGCATCAGTCCCAATGTTGATACACATCAGTCCTGTTGTGCATTAATCCCATTGTGCACTGGGTCCCATTGAGTAATGGTCCCGATCTGCAAAGGTCTCAATGTGAAATGGTCACTTTGCAGCCTCCCTTACATTGTAACATCATTGCAGGCCCTTGATGAATATGGATGTTGCAAAATTGTTCAATTCTGTTTTCCATAGAGATTGATCTACCTACAAAGATGTAGGTCTCTTACTGCATTTCAGCCCAAGTGTTTTTACCTGGGTTGCATAGTGACCCAAAAGAAGGCATGAAGATTCTTCATTGCCATAAACTGGAAAATTAGTTTGCTAGCTTTTAGGTGAGGGAAGCATTTTTTTAAAGGGTTTCCTGTAGAATAACTGATTCCCTAATGCTTAAGAAAGTAAGAAGACTAGCACAGAGGAGAAAAATCTAGGCCTTTATGCTGAATGGCAGCATTGCATATTTGAAAGCAGCCCCAGGTGTGCATTGCAGTGCCTTTGTGCATTGCAGTGCACAAGGGCATTGGACGTACAACTTTTGCCTGATGTTCTACATGAAACAAAAAAGGCCCAGCCACTTTGGTAGGGGTACGTATGCATGCATGAGATGCCAAGAGCTTCCCATCTAGTATATTTTGCACAGGGGAGAGGGAGGGGAAAACCACATGTATTTCTATAAAAAGGCATTCCCCAGACCACTTTGCAAGGTGAGAAGACCTCTTGAGAATTGCACATCTTTTCTTCTTTTTTATGTCTTGTGTTTTCCCTGCAGCAGGGAGAATATTGTGCAGGAGATGAATACAAGAATGGGAGGAAAAGCAAAGCTCTCCATCACTATTGGCTCAAAGAAGCCTGTTTCACCAGTGCTAGGCTTCTAGGGAATTGATTCCTTGGAGTTTAAAGCACCTGGGAAGCATGGCTTGCAAAGGCTCTTGAGGTACTGAGAAAATACTGCTGGCTAGCTGTCATGTACAGAAGTAAATTATGGAGTAAAGCTCTAGTTGAGAATTCTTATTATCCCTCAGCACCCTGCAAGTTTTGGGATTCTATGGGGTGAAACTGTAGTAAATATCATATCACTTTGCTATAACTATGTATTAGAGATACACTGCAATGGATCTATTAAGTGTGACTGGGCCTAGATCCAATGCAAACCTTTTATTTTGAGATTTTTAAAAGGAAAAAAACATTTATGCAGGCTTGATGTATTGACCAAATAACAATTACGTGATAATACATGAGGGTTTTTCCCCCAGTTTTATGTCTTTAATTCTTTAATCAAATTAAAAACTGAAGGAGAATGGTTGCTGCTCTTTCTTTGTTTTAGGGAATGGAAGAAGCCAGGCATATATAACACATACCCTCCGTGCAAGATATATTCTCAGAATCAGCAGGGTGCGCTTAATATAAAATCATTTCCTCGGGGAAGTTTTCCAGGCTTCATCTTCTCTTTGTTTCTGCAAAGAAATTTAAAATATGCATTCAGTTCCTTAGCAGGGCATTTTTTTAATGGAAGTGGTAGACTTAATGGAGAGAGAGAGAGAGAGAGAGAGAGAGAGAGAGAAAAAAAGAAAGAAAGAAAGAAGTCCTCATTTCACTTTTGTTTTTACAAGTAGCATTTGTAATGCCACATACTATGTTTTTAAGAGTATTAAATACTTTGTGTTTGTTTGTTTGTTTTAAAAAACCTATAATTGGTATATTTTGACTTGGGAATGTGACATCCAAGTATACAAATTAAAGGGTGCTACTAGTTCTCATGAGTTCTAGTGGAAATATTAAAATGTGAACACTGACAGCTTCAGTTGGTGAATTGGACCAAGCTGACTTCCACATACAAATGGAGAGTTTCTTTACCAGCCATCATTTTCTGTTCCTCCTTTATTAAGACCACTTTAATACTAAGATTTGTAGCTCTGTCTTGCAATAAGATGAAGCAACCTGTTTCAGGTAGCATCACAGGGAAAGACAGGTGAGTTGGTTTATGAATGTAGAGAGCCCCAACCAGGCTCTACTTCAAGTAGCAAAACGCCTTTGTTTTAGCTTGTAAACTAAGCATCCAGTGATGAGTGGTGGATCCCATGTTTAACTAGATGATTTGTGTGTGTGTGTGTGTGTATAATGTCCATTGGGCAGTGGATCTGCTCTGGGCTTTAGATTCAGTTGTTGATCCACAGGAAGAGGTGCATTTATTATTATTATTATTATTATTATTATTATGAGTGATCCAAAGAGTGTCAAACCTTTTGTTGGTGTCAGGTTCAACATCTTGGATAGCTTTTGCTGGGATGAGGCTACAACTCAGAGGAGATTCACCAACTCATTGGAATGAGTGCTGCCAACTGCTGTTGAACTTATTGCAAGTAACAATGCTGCCCATCACATATTTCCTTTGGGGTAATACAGAGATAATGCAGTCCTTTCCCAATTGCAACCCCATTTTTTTAATGCTAACACTACCTCACTGTGTGTGTTTTTAAAACTTTCATTGCATTAGGTTGAAAGGACCTTAACATTGTAAGGTGCAATTCTGTTTGTGTTGAGAAAACAGAACACATACGGAACAAACATACAATAACATATCAAAACCTGTCGTAATCTAGGATCCAAAAGTGGGATCAATGTTGTAATAAGGTAAATTATTTCTGGTGATTGTCTTAGTGTTTGGTGTGTGTCTGAGATGAGTAATAATCATATCTAGCGAAGCCCATAAGACCCAAGATAGAATGGATGAGCAGATAGATAGATTTAAAATGTTACTTTTTAAACAGTAATTTTGGGAGAGAGGGCTGGCTACTTCCAAGCATTTTTTCTATTCTTAAGGCTTTAAACATCAGTTAAAATAATATGTTTGTAACCCACTGTAAACATGTTACTCATAATAATGAGTAACATCAACATTTATGTGTTAAACACTTTCAGCATACCAACCAACATTACATGTCTACCTTTTTAAACAACATTAACATGCAACATGTTAATGTTAATCCACTTGGATTCCAAGTGATTAAGTGGAATATAGACTATTATTATTATTATTATTATTATTATTATTATTATTATTTCCTAAAATCCCCATCCCTATTTTTATTGATACAGATGGTTAATGTCTAAAGCATCCCAAAGAGGGATAATGGTTGCACTGCTGAATAACTGTATTTGTGGTAGGGTTTCTTTGCAGAAAGCATGTGAAATGATGTAGTTATCCACTTCTTCAGATGTACCTCCAGCTCACAACTCACTACTCTGATATTCACCTTATCTGTACAAAGCTGGAGCAAGGCTGGAGCATGGACAATAAAAGATGAGAGCATAGCTCTTGTCCTGTCCTTCCAATGAGTCACAATAGACTTCCTATGGAAGTGAAAGAAACATATGTCATCAGATCTCTTAGCTTCACATCAAATTCCTAAGAAGTGGTGTCTGAATCTAAACCTTTAGTGAACCCAGCCATGAAATGTCACCACTGCCACCTAGTGGGGTCTGTTTTTTCCCTTTCTCCTCTTACCAGAGGCCTGCAACTGATTTTTTGCTATCATGTGTGTTAATGTGCCTTCAAGCCACCTATCGATTTGTGGTGATCCCGTGAGTTTCCTAGGATTTTCTTAGGCAAGGCATACCCAGGGTTGTTTTTCCAGTTCCTTCCTCTGAAACATAGCCAACAGCACCTGGTTTTCCTTGATGGTCTCCAATCCAAGTACCAACCAGGACTGATCCTGCTTAGCTTCCAAGATCAAACAGGATCTGGTGCATTTCCAGCCATACAAGCACCAAAAAGCCAGGATGAAGCTGAAGAGTCATTTCAGTAGTGGCAGAAGCAAGCCCAGGTTTTCTGCTCTGGCTTAAGCAGGGATTTAGTTATGAGGGGGCAAGATGAGCCCCCTACTCAGAATTTTGCTGCACATGAACTTTTCCTTCCGTCCCCAAAGTTTGCAAAGAGTAAGGCACTGAAAACCATTCACACCTAGAACTCTTCTGTTTGCTGCGTTGACGTTCATTTGATACCTTTGCCTTTGAGATGCCTAACCTTTCTTTCTTGAAGTTCAACTGAAGTATTACATTATTGCTTTGCTGGGAATCTGGGGACTGAAGGAAAAGTTCAATGGGGGACAAAATTTGCATCCCTTACCCCACTCTATAGCTGTACCTCTGGGCTCAGGCTATTCATTATTTGAGAGTTTTGTTTTAGAGTCAAAGCCTGGTGAGCTAACTTTCAACCTAAAAAGAAATGAAAAAACTATTTGCAAATTGATCGTCATTGCCAGAATCCTATATCACCTGTTACTTAATGCAACTATATGTGTAGCAACAATATGTACTGTATATCTAGCTACTTAGCAGAGATGCTAAAAAACTATCCCCAAATACATCTGAGGAAGTAGACTTCAGTCTAGGAAAGCTCATGCTGCCAACGTCTTTCTTTCAGTTAGTCTCAAAAGTATTTCTGCTTACTGATTCTACAGACTCACATGGCTGTATTTTTGAATTCTACTAAGAAACCATGTTAGTGAATTGAAGAGATGTGTATCAGGAAAACAGCAAAGAGTGTCCAATGTGCATTGTGAATTGGTCCTATTTTACATGTGTCCCATTGTGGATCAGTCCTGTTTTACATTAGTCCCATGGTGCAATAATCATTTTTCCAGCTGTGCTACATGATAACATAGCAACAACCATCTAGTGGATACATACTTTACAAAACGTTGTTGTTTTGGTTGTTGTTGCGGGCCTTCAAGTCTTTTCCAACTTACAGCAACCCTAAGGCAGATCTATCATGGGGTTTTCTTGGCAAGGTTTGTTCAGAGGATGTTTGCCATTGCCTTCCCTGAGGCTGAGGGCATGTGACTGGCCCAAAGTCACCCAGTGGGTTTCATGGCTGAACAGGAATCAACCCTGGTTTCCAGGGTTGTAGTCGTAGTCTTACACTCAAACCACTATGCCATGCTGTCTCTACTATCTATTATAGTTCAGAACAATTCTGTCCACACTTCATGGAAGTTGTAAAATCCCAGGGTCTGTCCCTTGATCTTGCCGTTTGTGTGGCAAAAGCACTCCAGTCTTGTGATAGTGCAGCAATGGGCAGAAGGCTGCCCAGTGCATCAAAGGGCAGAGAGGGAATTCTGCTGTTCACCACTGCTGCGCTTCAGCAGACTGATGGGTTCTGGACTGGTCACTGAAAACGTATTTGTTAGGCTACCGGGGGCTGGGAATGTAACAAGGCTTAGCTTTAATGGAAGAGGAAAAAGATTAACTGGCATCACTCAAGAAGCAACCACTCTCATCCCCACTGTCAGGTCATTGTCCCTGTCAGCAGCCAGGAGACAAACCAAAGAAAAGACCAAGAAAAAATGTGATCATTTCATCAACTAGCTGCTGCCAGAGAGGAGGAAGAAAGTTTTTCTTCCCTACAAGGACCTGAGATCAATCAAGTTTGCAACCTCCAGAGTTGTGACAGGTCAGAACTCAGCAGAAGAACCATGTTTTCCATAGACAAGGTCCCTTTTTGGACTACAATTTCCAAAACTGTCCAACAATGAAGCATCTAGTGTTACTTGGAGGCTCTCATCTCAGTGGGGCAAGGCCTTCAGGTTTGATTGATCAGAGCCAGGTATTTATTGTAATACACTGAAATTATGAAAAATACAGCATAATTTGAGGTGGGGGAGGATTATTTTTTTTCTTAAAGTGAAATCTTTCTGCAATTTTTTTCCCTAACCTGTTGAGATTTTACATTCTCCCCTATTTATCCTGGTTACTTTTATAGTAATTTTGTCTCACTCCAAACTGAAAGCTTTATTTGTGTACTGGATAGAAAGCAGCCATTATGGGAAGCAAACCATATGTAGGGTGCATTTTTGCATGGAAATTGCAGGAACAGCAATAGGTATACTTAGAGCAGAAAGTATGCAAAGGGATCTCCTCGCATTTTTGAGACTAACTGAATGAAAGAAGCTGGTAACATGTGCTATCATAGACTTGGGCCTACTTCTTCAGATGTATCTGGTGCCAGAACAAATGACAGATCCCATGATCCCACAGTTTAATGACAGTTAAAGCAGTGTCAAACTGCATTATTTCTGCGGTGCAGAGGAGCCTAAGTCTTGAATTGCAAATAGACGACAAATATGGTGTGGTTTTCAAAGCTTTTCTTGCACATTGCCCAGTCTTTGGCAAACTCTTTGCTTTTCCTGCTAGGTTCCAACCCTGGGAATACGCAAGACTATGGCTTGAATCCAATTGCTAGTCCCAACTAAAGTAGACCCATAGAATCAATGGAAACTTGGCTGATCAAACATTTATGTAATTTGTAATCTGACTGTAACCTGATTGTAGCAGTGGAAACCGAGTGTCGATTTAGCAAGCTTTCACTGATTCAGTGAAACTAGTTAGAATTGAAGATTGAGGCCTTTGGACATCTTTGGACATCTCTGATCCAGCTGCCAGAACATTTGCTTTTATGACCATACTAAAAAAGACAGGCTACTTATAACTATAGTGTCTCCTCTTTAAAAAAAGAAAGAAAAAATAATGATGATAATACAATCCTGAAGCTTTTTGATCCTTCTTGCTGTTTTGTGATAAAAGCTTCTTCTTTTTTTGCCAGTGATTATGAGAACAGTTTTCTAAAGAGGCGACAAGCTGAATACAGTTCCTCTATAAAGAGATAAGCATGCACATTGCTTTTGTGCAACAGAAATAGGCCATCAAGGTTCATGGAAAAGGAAGACCTGCCTTAACCAGCTTTTGAACACTGTGCGGTTGAAAAAGAGGAACCTTCTTGTGACAACCCTATTGGCATGTCAGAGACCACAACCTGGGCCCTGCTCCCCATTAGGTGTTTCTGCCAGTTCTGTTCTGTCCTTTGTATGCTTTGCAAATTTACTCAGCTGGTCCCTTGTTGATTTGACAGCCACAAGGTCACTTGCTCTTTTGCTTAAAATTATATTTGAAAATGAGACAATTTTCTGACAGTATGTTATCAGCATGTTTACAACCTGCAGAGCTTAGAAACTGGCACACTACATGCTGCAGGTCATCACAGTGTTCCCATCCAGGTCTTTACATCAGATTTTGGGAATCGGGTTTGACCAAGAACTTTTCAGCGCCTCCTCGTAAGGGGCACCATTTTGTTGTTGTTATGTGCCTTCAAGTTATTTCCAATGTATGATGACCGAAAAACATAGGGTTTTCTTGGCAAGATTTGTTCAGAGGAGGTTTGCCGTTGCCTTCCCCTGAGGGTGAGAGCATGTGACTTGCCTAAGATCACACAAAGGTCTCATGACCAAGCAGGGTTTCGAACCCTGGTCTCCAGAGTCGTAGTCCAACACCCAAACCACTACGCCATGCTGTGTCTCGCCATTTTACTACACACTGTATATAATGAGACTGAAGCATCACAACTGGGATTCCTTGGCAGTCTCCCATCCAAGTACTAACCTGAACAGACTCAGCTCAGCTTTCAAGATCAGATGAGATCTGGTGCTTTCAGGGTACTGAGCAAAATGGCCCCAGGGACCCTATACCATCCATGTCAGGCACGTTACCCACCATTACAGTAATGCATAATTGGCACTTCATGCTATAAGTATTTGGTGCAAGTCCCACTTGATAAAAATAATAAACAAAATAAATACAACTTTATTTTTTTACCCCGCCTCTCCGTTCAGGATCGAGGTGGCTCACAATAAAAATCCATACAATTCAACAATAATCCCAATTATTCCCTCCCTCCCTCCCCTAAAACATCAATTAAACATATTTAAGCATTAAAATAATCCATTAAAATAAACAGATATGGGCAACGGGGTTACAGGGTATTCAGTGTGATGGTCGATACAATGCGATACACTTACACTGTTGTTGTTATGAGCCTTCAAGTCATTTCCGACTTATAGCAACCATAATGTGAACCTATCATGGGGTTTTCTTGGCAGGTTTCTTCAGAAGAGGGTTGGCCATTGCCATCCTCTGAGGCTGAGAGAGTGTAACTTGCCTAAGGTCATCCAGTGGGTTTCCATGGCTGAGCCAGGATTCAAAACCTGATCTCCACAGTCATAGTCCAATGCTCAAACCACTGCTCCATGCTGGCTCATTCCACTTGCATTGTTAATTAATAATTAAGATCAACAATATTTCCAGCTGGGCACTGACAAACTGAATAGATTTAACTTGTATGAAAGCCAACCATTAGCTTGATGTTATCCATTAATCAAAATTTCACCGATCAAGCTTTTTTTTGCAGGCTTGTTGTGCACCTGTAATGCTGCTACTAGGCCTCATTTGGATTTTCATTTCTTCCCAAAGCCCAATAACTCTGAGAAGGCAATGCTTTCTTGCCGTTGCGCTGGAATCTCAGCATTATTAATGGGTAACCTTTTCAATGTGCATTAGTGGCTGATGCTTTTGCTCACTATTATTCACAGGAAGAAACGGCTCGATTCCAAAAGTCCAGGCCTGGAAATCAATAAATGGGGGAGAGGGAATGAAATGGGTGTTAGCATTGTATTTATCCGCTTGGATCGGAGGTGGTCGATGGGTGCCCTGCAGAGCTGCAGGGGAAGTTACTTATTTGGATTATAGTCCAAAAAAGTAACTCTGAAAAGTTCTGGATTTGTCCCCTGAGAGTCATAATTTAAAAAAAAATGTTTTGCAGTTTGTAAGAAGTAGAAATTTTCATGCCACTAAGGGGATGAATCTATTTAATGTCTTCCTTTTAAAAGCTTTGGCCTAAATCCCATTGTCTGTCCTAACTAGAGCAGACCCATTGCATCAGGAGGATTTACATAGGTGTCTACCGACCATTCAACATTTGATCTAGTGATTTTTCCTGAGTCGGGACTAAGAAATTGGATTTAGGCCATTTGTAATGAGGGTTAAAGGAATGTGCCACCATGACACATGTTAATGGAGTTAGCCCTTCTTCCATTGCACTCCTAGCAAAACTCTTTCTCATACACACAAACTCACACACACAGCTATTTTTTATTTCTCTCTTTTAGATCTTCTTACCCCTGGGGCATTTACACAAGAACTAAGCCTTCCTATCTAGGCACCGTGATCCTTGTTGTGACTTTTTAAAGACATGTCAGATGCATTGAGCCACAGTGGCACAGTGGTTTGAGCATTGGACTATGGCTCTAGAGACCTGTGTTCGAATCCTGGCTCAGCCATATACGCCCACTGAGTGACCTCAGGCAAGTCACAGTGTCTCAGCTTTAGAGGATAGCAGCGGCAAGCCCCCTCGGAAGAAACGTGCCAAGAAAACCCAGTGATAGGTTCACGTTAGTGTTGCCATAAGTTGGAAATGACTTGACAGCCAACAACAACAACAACAAACAAACAAAAGCATTTATGTATTTAACAATTACATCTAAACTGACTTACATATTCAACTACCCATGGCTCTGATTTGGCCCTGTTATCCGATTTTGGTTCTTCTCCCATTGGCATCAATGCTGATGTTTCACATTTGAGTTGCCATTTGGTTGTCATTCCTGGAAACGCCCAATCCATCCTAAAATATTGCCAGCCCTTATTAGCAGTGGTGGTCTATGATTTCAGATCCGATTCTTTTCCAACCTTATTTTCAAGATCCCTGATGTCCCATGGTGGTCTCCAACCCAAGTATCAACTAAAACTTATCTCATTTACCTTCCAAAATTAGATGAGACAGCATTTGGTGGCATAGTGGTGTCTGTGACACCAGTTACACATTCATTTTATCTTTGCATGTGTTGCGAATGTTGCATTTCTGGATCTGCTAGAACTACCAGAGAACTGGATTAGATGGCTTACGGGACCTTGCCCGTGTTTTATACTAAAATAATTTATTCTGCTATAACCTATGCACCACAAATTTAAAAGCTAGAGGCATGTATGCTCTTTTAATTAAAGATATTCTGCACAAACATAATTGTTTTGCCAGTCAATGCCGTCTCCATGATTTCTTGGTACTTTGTCAATTACCTGAATGGTTAACACTGAATTTTGAATATGCACAGTTCATGGCTTTTTAAATGTATTATTAAAATGCTTAAAGTGCATTCTTGTTGGAGAACAGCATACAAATCTCTTTGCCAACTCCAACTCCTCCTCCAGATTAGCAAGAGTTCAAAAATAAACCTTAGCAGCTGCAGGGTATAAAATGGCAGGATACACACTGGATATTGCCTTAGTATTTATATGCACACATTTAATGCATGGGTGTTAGAGATACATCCATTCCTCACTTGGGAATAAAATGTCTAAAGATGTGAGGCTTAGAGCATATTAGGGTACATTGCAACACACATTTGCAGCCAGTTTTGTACAGAAAACTGTACAAACACACACACTCAGAGTTAGAAACCAGTGTGCCACATGAATTTATTTGCTCACATGCTTCTTTATTTTCAATCAAATGCCAAGCTGAATGTCAATAGCTGTTGACCGAAGCCTCCTTCCATGTAATTTAAACACCTTTAATTTCTTAATTTAAAAATTGATATTACCTGACCTTTGGGCTTCTGAAAACATGGGCATCGTGATATGAAATAATCATTTTGCATTAATGGCGGGGTAACCAATTATTAGCATATGTGGAAAATGAACCAAGTTTTAGGGGTGCAGGATGGAGATACATACTCACTGCATTTTAAAGATGAATCCCTTGTTTCAAAGCCCTGGGAAGCTTCAGGTAAAGAATATAGGCTGGGTAGTCTTTGCACAAAGAAATCCAACAATGCTACATTAACATTAGACAAAGGTCAGTTTGGCATTTTATAAATGGGTTGGGGTAACAACCAGAAAGTGACAAGCTAGTTGCAGAAAGCAAAAGAATATTTTCCCCCAGAAAGATTCACAAAGGATGGCCTTTTAAAAAATGTACATTGAAAAACAGGGGGTAAAAAATAAAATCTGTGTTAGCACATTAAATCAAAAGGCTATGGATTCTCAGCAACTGGAATACCACACTGTTTAAAAAGACAAAACATGCCTTCAATTTTATAAAGAGAGAGAAAGAGAGAAACATCCACAGGAAATTTAAAACAATGGCAAACAATTGGAATTCTCTACCTCCCCCTAAGTCTCTCTGGGTGCATCTACACTATTGAATTAATGCAGTCTGACACCACTTTAACTGCCATAGCTCTATGGGATCTGTGGTTTTGTGAGGCACCAGCACAATTTGATGGAAAAAGTGAAAGACTTCTAAAACTACAAGTCCCAGGATTCCATAGGATGGAGCTACGGCACTTAAAGTGATGTCAAACGGCATTATTTCTACAGAGTACATGCATCCTCTCACACTCTCTGAGTCTTGGTTGTGAAAGCTGTACAGTGAAGAAGGCTGATAGGAAGAGCATCAACTCATTCCAAAAGCCTTCCTGGAGGAGAGTTCTTTGACCAGGGAAGAGTCAAAATGACAAATAAATGGGTCCTAGAACAGATCAAGCCTGAGCGCTCCCTAGAAGCCATGATGACTAAACTGAGACCGTTGTACTTGGATACATCATGAGAAGACATACTAGAAAAGACAATGATGTTTGGTAAAGGAGAAGGCAGCAGGAAAAGAGGAAGACCTCACTCCAGATGGATAGACTCCATCAAAAAAGCCATAGCCCTGAGCCTGCAAGACCTGAGCAGGGCTATTGATAGAAAGGTGCTTTGGAGAGCTCTCATTCATAGGATTTGGTCTACTTGATATAGCAGTGTTGCTATTGCTATATTGCTGTTGCTGTTACTTGACAGCGGCCAACAACAGCAACTCTCAATCTCTCTCTCTGTCTCTCTTTTCCAATCTCTTTCTTTTTCTCCTTGGGATGGGCAACATGTAGTCCATGGACCATACAAGTCTTACTTCATTGGGAGCATCCCAACCCAGGACTGGTCCTACAATGAGGCAGAGTGAGATGGTGAGGTAGACCTCACACCGCAGATACTGCATGCTTCAAGCTGAAGTATCTTCTTTATGTGCAATTGGGGAGGGAATTCTTTTGCCTGGGTGAGCAAAATGTCTGACCGTAGTCTTGTTCCCAGTGCAACCCATAGCAGCTCACCACATGCAGAAACCATGACTGGATCTGGGGAGTTCTAGCTTGAGCCCAGGGACATAGCCAAGGGGAGGGGTCCTTGGGATCCAGAAACACCCCCCCCTTCCATTAGAAAAATGAATGGTGTGTACTGCTGTGCCGCCGCACCCAAGCCCCATTATAATGGTGGCACTTTGTCTGGACCTCCCCCCTTCCTAAAATCCTGGCTACGTCCCTGTTGAGCCCCAGCTGCTCCTGACAAAGGCTTGAAGGATTGTCGCAGAATCCACCAGAAAGAACAACAAAGCTGACCTTCAGAATGAGAAGTTCTTCAGAAATTCATTTGACCAAGGGAAACTTCTCCAATATAGTCAGAGGAAAAGGTGGAGGGAAGAAAGAAAACAGAGCGATTAATCTCATCAGTTGACAAACTATATTTCACCCTGAATTTAATAGTAAGGAAGGCAGGGCCACCCTGACTAGCTGTTCAGCCTGACCTTGCTGCTGGCCAGCAATTGTCTTTATGGGATGGGATCTCCTGAAAATGACACCTTTGGGAGGGAAGAGAGCGGGGGGAAAGAAGCTGTCACCTCCAAGAAATAGTTCAGCACGATCCATTAAAATGAAATGGGAGCACAGTAAGAAGGGAGAGACAAGCGGTTGCTCTGTTTGGACCATTAATAATCAAGAACAGCATCTGTTGACTAATTATCCACAAGGGTTGCACAATCCAAGAAGGACTGTGAGAAACCTGGCAAGGAAAATGCAATGCGGTGGAAATGTGGTTGAGAAGAATACCTTGACGAATAGCAGCCAGGGTTCATAATGCAATATGCAGACTTCTGGGTTGCACAGAATTCTTCCTGTCAGAAGCAACCTCCTGGAATATGATACAGATGAGTTGGATTATGAGGAGCTTTATGCCTGTGTAAATCAAACAAGAAAGTCCTGGCCATATGCTTATCTGTTCCAGAGCAACCAGTCTGCAGAAAAATATCACCAGTTCTGTCCTCCGCACCTACTTTCAACTTCATAAATAAAGTTCTCAAGGGCACAATGACCTAACAGAGGAGACAAAAAAGACTGGATTGACATAATGATATACAATAATGCCAGACTACAAAATCTGTCTGACTGATATCTGCCAGGTTACCTGAGTGCTAGACTATATTTTATCACAAAATGAGTTGAGATAAGGGAGACAAAATGAATCAAAGAGGAGTCTTTAGAAGCCGTAGAACAACTATCACAAATTCAATGCTTTGTTTCAGGATCCAAACAGATAAATGTTTGCATATTTTAAAACCCCATTCTTTTCATAGAAGCATAGAGTTGGAAGGGGTCTGCTGGGTCATCCAACCTCTGCTCAGTGCAGGATCTCCAGTATTTCCACCAGCCCCTTTTTAAAGATGTGCAAAGATGGGAATCTCACCATCTCTCTAGGCAGTTGGTTGCATTGTAGGACCACTCTTACAGTCACAATGTTCCTTCTGATGTTCAGTTGAAATTTATCGCCTTTGACTTGAAACCATTAGACCTGGCCCTACTTTCTGGGACAGCAGGGAACAGTCCTGTCCTCTCCACTCTGTGACAGCCCTTAAGGAGTTTAAAAAGGGCATTTGTGTCACCCTTCAATGCTTTCTTCATCAAGCTGAACATGTCCAGCTCTTTTAAACTTTCCCCATATGTTTCCTCCTCTACGTCTCACCATTCATGTTGCCCTTCTCTGAACCTCCTCCGACTAGTGTATATCCTTCTTAAAAAGAGGCCTTTGGAAGCGGATGGTGTCCACAGCTCAGCTGGTGATTTTCCATTGCATCCATATTTGTTTGTGGTGCTCTTTTGTCACACAGTAGAGTAATTTTTTCTCTTGAAATAGCACCCTCCCCTCAATGCCCAGATTGTGAAAGCATAAGGTAATTTATTGGACTAAAATCAAATCACTTGGAAATTGACTTACAGCCCACTTCTCAGACCCAACTACTTCCCCCCCAAAAAACTTCCAAAAGGGGACAAAAACATGGCAAAATTATTCCCGCACTTTCTAGGGAGATTTTTGCCCCTAGAGAAAGTGTCTAGGTATTTGGGGACAATTTTTGTTCAACATTTATTTCAGGGGTGGGGTGGGAGTGAAACCCAACAAGGTTTACTGGGGAGTCAATACGATCCCAGTTGCTCAACCCAGAAAAGTAGCACCACTGGTGTAAACAGGGTTTTCCACTTCCAAAACGCCCCAATGGGATTTTGACTGGAGTCAGAACCTTGGCCCACATTGCCTAATAGTTTGTGGTTATTGCTTTCTAGGGTCTCCCATAGAGGATGCTGCTCTTTCCCGGCTGTTCTGCTTTGAAAAGGAGATACATCTTGGATTGTGCAACCCCCTATATTCTAACTTTGTATTTTACCACTGAGTTGTGATTTTCTGCCAAGTCCAGGACTTAAATGTACTTCCATGGGCTGGTCTTACTGTTTCCATCAGAACTGGAGGAACCTTCTTCCCTCTTATAGCCATCATGGATGGTACGAACAACTTTTTGCTGCTACAGAGATCTGTAATAGGAGAGAGAAGGGACAAATTCCCAATTGTGCTAGCGATGGGTTCAGATGTTCACCACTGTATCTGGATCTAACCTGTTTCTTAGTGTCCCCATCCCAACCCAAATCAGTCCAGGAGAGGGGGGAAAATATCCACAGTCCTCTACAAGAAAGAACATCTCTTCCAACACCATATTTAGCAAACAGATGGTTTTCTGAATCACAGTCTGTGCATTCTGTATGAGTACCTGATTTGAGGTGTGACTGACAGTCCTGTCTTTACTTGCAAATGCTGAGGCTTAAGACAGATGAAGTTTGACTTGGCTATGACAAAGAAAACTGTAGTTAACATTGGCATCTGCATTTGAACAGAGCCTGGGATATTTACAGAGGTTGTTTTAAAAAACTCAAAACTCATTTACAGAACCAACAGGGAGGCACCCCCAGGAAAAAAGGCACAGCTGAGGAGATCGGAGGGATGACTCGGTCTAAAATGATTTCCTCAGAAGATGAATCAGCTCCCAGTCAATGAAAGAAATTTCCAACACCAGGGACCCTGAATTCCATCAGAAGCTTCAAATGGCCTATATAATGTCAGCAGCTTTAGGAAGATGAATGAGGTTCACACCAGGGATTTGCCCATAGCTTGTTGCATTATAAATGTCCCCAACACATAAACGCCATTAGTCTCTGAACTGATGAGACACTAAAAGTAGATATGAGTAACATTTGACAATATTTAAATACGCTTCCTGCAGCTGATGATCTGAGTGCCTTAGGCTGCAACTAAATATTACCCAACCCACTCATCCTCTCCAGCCATCTTCAGAGCAATGTCAGGAGGGTCAATTTGCTTGAGGCAGTGGGTTTGGAATAGTAGGGGAGGAATTATGTACATAGAATTAAATACCAAAATCAAAGCCACCTATGCCATAGTCCTTCCAGCGTCTGTGTATGGTTGAAAAATCTGGACAGGGAAGAAAGCTGAGAGGAAGAATAACTCATTTGAAATGTGGTGTTGGAGGAGAGTTATATGAATACTGCCAACAACTCAAATAAATGGATATGAGATCAAATCAAGTCTGAACCCTCACTACAAGCCAACATGGTTGAACTGAGGTTATCATACTTTGGACACATCATAAGCTGACATGAATCACTGGGAAAGAGTCAAATGATGCTCAATAAAGTGGAAGACAGTAGAAAAAGAGGAAAACCACATTACTAGTGGATTGGTTCAATACAAAAGCGATGTCCCTGAACTTGCACAATATATTCAGGACTGTTGATGAGTTTAGAGATCTCTCATTCATGTGATGATGATGATGATGATGATGATGATGATGATGATGATGATGATGATGATATGTTGTGTGCTTTCAAGTCACCTCCAACTTATGGTGACTCTAAACTGAATCTGTCCAAGGGGTTTCTGGAAAGATTTGTTCAGTTTGGTTTTGCCATTGCCTTCCTCAAGGCTGAGAGAGTGGGCACCCAGAGAGTTTCCATGGCTGAGTGGAGACTCAAACCTTGGTCTTCAACACTCAAAGCACTGCACCACACCAGCTATTCTCTCATTCACAGGGTCACCAGTGACAACTTGGTGACAAACCCCAATAACAAATAAGCACAACCTCTCCTGGCTCAGATGTATGTCACATGTTTGTGATGATAGTAATCTGAAATTCCAATGGAGTATATGTATGGTAGGTTGGAGGGAGGGATTGGAATTGAATAGTGAAAGTTGCCAAGGAAAAGAAGTGATTAGCACAAATGGAGCAACATCAACATCTTATACAGGGGAAAAAGAGAGGAGAGAGAAATCAATGAAATGAGGTGGTAGGACAGCAATAATCTACCAGTATCTCAGACAGTGGCAGCTAGTAACTTCTATGTCATTGAAGAAATACACCCCTCTAGCTTTCATTCCAAACTTTAAATGAATTCTCCAGGGTGCTATGCTCCATCTTCTAAAACTAACATTCAGAGACATAACTGTCTTATGGGATCTTGTAGCACCTTTGAGACTCAGTCTGTATCTGAGGAAGGAGACCAAGTCTACAAAAGCTTATACTTATGTCTTTTGCTCAGTTAAGTCTCAAAAGTGCTACAGCATCCCTTTGCATTCCAAAATTAGCATCAGTTCAGCATCTTGGAAAGCTCTTTTAAATCCCACTGCTTCCTGAACTTCTCATTTTGCAAGCTGTTTTAGTTCCCTTACGAAGCCAGTCTGGCGTATCAGTTTGAGTATTGAACGAAGACTGTGGAGATCAGGGTTCGATTCCCAGCTCAGCCATGAAACCCACTGGGTGACCAGAATCTACAGGGAACAATAGAAGAATCCTTATGGCTCGTCACCAGTTATCCATCTAGTGTATCATGTATCCCATTTCCTACAGTGGCCAGCTTACAATAGCCAATAGCCCTCCATAGGTATATCCTACATGAACCCGTCCATCTGGCCTCTGCTTCATTGCTTGGAGCATCTTCTTATGACATAATACTGTTCCTTTCCTTATCATCAGGAGCTGTGTGTGTGTGTGTGTGTGTGTGTGTGTGTGTGTGTGTGAGCATGCAGGAATATGATGCACTACTGCCTGTCCCACTTGCCTGGAATCCACCACCTGCTACTGGCCCAACTTACTCCATCTCCCGATAATGCTCCTTGTGGTTGTTTTTATCCCTCTTGTTGGTAGAGCTTGGTCTTTTTCCTTGGACCCCTTGAGGAACAGCAACTGCAATTGGGGCACTTCATGAGAGACAGACAGTTCACTGTTGTTGCTGTGTTCCTTCAAGCCATTTCCAACTTGTGGCAAATCTATTGTGGAGTTTTCTTGGCAAGATTTGTTCAGAGGAGGTTTGCCATTGCCTTCCCCTGGGGCTGAGAACATGTGATTTGTTCAAAGGGTTTCTTGGCTGAGCAGGGAATCAAACCCTGGTCTCCAGAGTCATAGTCTGACACTCAAACCACAACACCATACTGTCTCTCATAGCCAGTTCATTATATCAGGGTAAACACAGGGATTTGTTCCTGAGCAGCAGCCAGCGACATATTGCCACCATAGTCTGGAAAACTGATTTTGCACCACAACTCCCCAAATCCCCTACCCAGCATAACCACTGGGGTTCGAGGAGTTGCATCCCTTTTCTACTCCCACCCCACCCCCACCCCCAAAAAACCCACACCTTTTCCCAAGCTCCAAGCTGTGCACACAAACACCTACCCACATTTCAGCACTGGCATTTCGGCACAAACCTGTGATCCAAAGGAAATCTTGTCAGGTTTCAGTTGCGTTTTTCCTTGCTACATTACGTTTGCAAAAGCCAACCAGTGTTTGCTTGAGAGATGCCAGTCTGTACGATTCTGTTTTCTCTGCTAATCCATGTTGCAATAATAGCTGCAAAAGGGTCTCTGGGTTTCTGTTAAACAGAACAGACACTTTGTACTAACCTCCAGAAATTAGGAGGCTCCCTTTACATCTCATAATTTACAAGGTCAAGCAATTTATTGGAAGCCGGTGTCCCTAGCTGCTATTCACTCACTAAGTCCTCTGTTCAGAATGTATTATGTGCATTACAGGTAGGAATGATGTTGTTCCATACCTTGGCTCAGTCATTCTGCAGAATGGAGGCTGTCATTAAGAAATCAGAAGACTCTAAAAGAAGAGTCATAGGGTGAATTACCTAAATTACTTACTGGAACCATTCATTTTAACTGTGTCAAAACTATCTATCTATCTGTTTATCTATCTAGTATATCTAGTATAGATAGATATGCCAAGATCCTGCATCACAAAGGTGCTGCTACACTTCAGAAATAATTCAGTTTTAGACTGCTTTAACTGCCATAGCTCTATACTATGGAATCCTGGAAATTGGTAGTTTGTTGTGGCACCAGAGCTCTTTGCCAGAGAAAGCTAAATATCTCACAAAACTACAAACCCCAGAAATCCATAGCTAACCACTACACCATGCTGGCCCCATATTGTCCCCTGTAAAAAGAGGTTTGTGTGGTCACTTTAAGAGGTAAGGATGTTTCAGGGATGGGCACCCTATTTGTTAAATTCCCTTCACAAGGAAGCCCACCTGGTACCAACAATATTATCCATTCTGGACCCCACAAAATGTATATTTGTCATTTTATCCCAAGTCTTTTACATGTCTGTAACTCATTGTCTTAACAGGTTGAGATATTTTATTTGGTTATTTTAATCCTTCTTCTGCAAATAGCTCTGTAACCTTACTGCAGGGCAGCCAATATTTTTTCACAACAGTCAAAGCAAACTGGAAGGCAGAACATCAGCTCAAATGACCAAATATCCCATATATACATACATATATATATATATATATATATAGAGAGAGAGAGAGAGAGACAAAGCATTTGGGAGTCACAACGCTCTTTGATAGGATGCTGATTCTGAAACACAGCTGGAGAATAGGAAGCCATACACAGAAAAGAAGGTCTTTTTTATTTGGTGAGTATGGATTCCTTCTTTTGGAGCTATAATGAAGGAGGCTTTCTTTTTTAAAAAATTAAAATTAAATGGGAAAAAACCCTGAAAGGACAGCTGGGAGCCCTAAGGGCCAAGCCTAGTTCATCAGCCAAGCAAATTGTGACAGATTTGTGCAGAGGGCTGGCAGAATGGAGACCGAGGCCAGCTGAGCAGCTGGTGTGCAGAGATGTGAGATGATAATGGCAGGGATTGCTTCAGGAAGCAAAACAGGGTGGTAAGAGAGTGCAATATTTGCCGCTGCAAACTTCATAAAATGATGCCACAGGAGGATTCCAGCACAGAACAAACAAATTTGGCTCGGCGCTCAGCAGCCTGTCTTTCAAACTGCTCTCAAAATGGCTACCTGGGTCTCTCTGCTGGTGTCTGCTGGAATTGGTTCCCGACATGCAGTCCAACCCCCTGTGGAAGTCTTTGATTCTCTTACCACTGTTAGAGAGCATTTGCTGACAGAGAACTGGCTTGAACTGCTGCTGTTCATAGGTAGGCTTTGTTGCGATACTCTCTTGCTTTGTTTTTATCTACTGACTTTATGGAAAAGGGATGCTTAGCATCGATTAGTGGTGGCTGGGGCATAGGTTCATGTCAGTGATATGAACTGTGATAGGTTCATGTCAGTGCGCAGGAGAATCTACTCAGCTTTAAAGGCACCACTCAGAATACTGAACCTTACCACCCAAAGAGATGCAGTCCCACTTATAGCTCCTCTAAAGTTTAGAATAAAACCTGGAGCAAATTCACAACCCCACTGATGTGGAAGCTACTATATGTCATAGGATTTTGCATGTAAATCAGCCTGGGAACCAACATGAAGAGCCCTGACTGCATCTGCCCTGCAGAAATATTACAGTTTGCCATGGCTCAAGTGCTATGGGATTCTGGGATTTGTAGCTTGTTGTGGAACCAGAGGTCTCTGACAGAGAAGGCTAAATATTTCACAAAGCCACGCATCCCAGGATTCCATCGCATAGACCCATAGCAGTTAAGTAAGTAAGTAAATAGGTTTATTTGTATAGCGCACACCATTGCAAAAAGTAATCTATATAAAGCATAAAGTGTAAACATCAAATACAATGTTTACAAAGTTAAAATCATCTTTAAAAACAAAACAAAGAAACAAACAACAACAAATTTGAGGGCTCAGATAAATCTAAATAGGCATAAGGACCACTAAAACTATATAGCATTGGTTTGCAAAGCTGAGGATATTCAAGAATAGTTGGGGTTGGAATCTATCCTGTAACCCAGCCAACATCTTTACAAAGGGCCTGTACAGACAGGCCAAAATAAAGCTGCTTCGGGTCACTTTGGAGGTATACTGATTAAATGATGCATCCGTCCTAAAAGGCTAGAAGCTGTGCCAAAGCTGTGGTCCAGTCCTTAGGACTGGAGCGTGGCTTTGGTGTGGCTTCTAGCCTCTTAGGACCCATGCATCACTTAAACAGCATACCTCCAAAGTGTCCCAAAGCAGCTTTATTTTGGCCTGTCTATACAGATCCAAAGCTTCCTCTTTATAATTGATGCTTTGAAAGCAAAACAGGCTATCTTTTCAGAAATGCTTGGTGTGTAACAGTTAAAGTGGTATCAAACTGCTTTATTACTGTGCTGCAGAAGCAGCCCCTGCTTAATATAGAAACATTCCAGATAAAGAAATGCTGCCTACTACTGAGCTACAGACCCTTTCTTGACTGTCACTTGAAATCAGTATAGTCCTATCAGATCATGATAAAGATTCTTAGATCCACTCCTGAGTCACGCTCAAGAGCATCCTTTAGGCCTGTGGTTCTCCACATCTGGTGCTCAGTATGGTTTGGATTTCAGATTCCAGAATAGAAGCTTGGACATGTTGGTTGGGGATTTGGGGTTTGAACCCCAGTAGTTTTGGGGGGAAGGTGGGCTATAATGGAGGTGGTGGTAGAGGAGGAGAGTTTGAGCTGAAAAATCTGCAAGGTGAAAGGATGAGATTCAATTCTTTGAAGGATATGTGGGGAACTTGTGGCTCTCCAGTTATTTTTTTGGACTTCCTTTCATCCCACTCCTCCCCACCATATCCTATGGTCAAGCATAATGAAAGTTTGGGTTCAACAACATCTGGAGATCTACAGTCCCTGGTCTTATTTTAGAGACACAATTCCCTTTCAGCCTGCCTTTTGGCGTGAACGCTTGAAGGAAGTAGAGCCATCCCTTCCGAAATATAAGTCCTTCCCTCCCAGAAAGTCCTCCAAGGGGAAGTGGTCACTGGAACCGTGTTGTACACTGATCAAGTCCCATGTAGTTTGCTTCTTACCCAACCTTTCTAATAGTGGACAATGGAGAACAGCAATAATTATGAATAAGCTTGCAAACAACAGACAGCTGAAGCAATTACGGCGACAATAAATACACAGGTTACAACGAAGGAAAACAGCTTAACTATACTGAGCCCTTGCAAACAACAAAATAATTAGTCACTTCACATCAGAAATCGGGAGCATGAAGAGCTGTAGAAGGAGCGGAGGGGGGAAATGGCATTCTTCAAAACAGAATGGAAAACCACTGAAGCATTAACCAAAGCAAGAATACAGCAAACCAATATTCTCCATGCTTATATTACTTTGGAGAAAATGGAGTAGGCACAGGAAGTGCAGTTCACCTGACATGTCTTGGTTAGTACAAATCAGAGTAGACCTTTTGAATTATGAGTCTACCCATAAGTAAAACCCAATTGATGCAATTGTATTACTAGGGAATGTGAGTGACAGTAATGGTATCTCACAAGTACAATATATACTGTTTGCAAGCAGAAGGGGAACAACAACCAACCCCATACTACCACAACTCACAGAGAGCGTCTAGCAGAGAAATGAAGGAGAATTAGTTTCTTTGTGAAGGCCATCTTGGTGCGGTGGTTTGAGTGTTGGATTAGAACACTAGGAGAACCAGGGTTTGACTCCGCACTTGGCCAAGTCACATTCTCTCAGAGGATGGCAATGACAAACCCCCTCTGAACAAATTCTGCCAAGGAAACCTCACAATAGGTTTGCCTTAAGCTCATCGTAAGTCAGTAATAAGTGATGTTTAATAGTTAAGGGCATTCTTGGAGATTATTTGACACATATTTTCCAAGTTATACCATTCTCTTATGAGTCCTAAACGGGCCTGCCCCCCCCCAAAAAAACAAATAAATGAAAAGTAACCAAAAAAAGTATGAATAATGCAATGAGTTATTTGGGGTTAAATCCAAAGAGACACATTGAATAAATGGCACTTACATAAATGCTGACATGCCAACTTCTCATTGATTCAGTGGGGACCAGAGATTCAACTTAGGTCACAATGTGTTCTTTTATCTAACATTGTCACAAGGAACACTCATAAGTTACATCTTAAACATGATAGCAAACAACAGGCACGAACCTCACTTTTAACATAACTTTCCCAGCTCTGATGTTGAAACAGTTGGGTGCAACTTATCATCCATTTAGCATAAATAAATCTGTGGCTGGATTGCTCTGCAGCTAATAAACTCTTAGACCTCGTTCTTGGTTTTTCTCCTGACTTGAAGCCATGTACAATTTTGCACAACTGCAGCTTGGCTTGTGGGCCTCATCTGGTGTCACAGTTTGCATCCAAACAATGCAACCTGTCTTGGGTTATAGGCTTCTCTATCCCTAAAGAAACTGCTATACTTTTATAACCAGATGGAGCAGATTGCTTGCTCCTTCTGGAAATGAGGAAACACTGGTTCTTAGCTAAAGGTTGTCATGGCAATGGCTTCTAATTTGGGATCGGCAAATATTTGGAAACTTGTTCCTCTGATAAATATATTTCTAGAGACTTCCCCTACAAAAAATGCAGGTATCCGAATGTCATTTTTCTCCTTTAGCAATAGGATAAGTCACTGCTGCTTTCAATAACAGCATCCTATAGACTCATGGTTGGATGCCATGTTTGGACAACAGCAATAAGAAATGGTCAAGGAATGTCAAGGGATGGCTGGTGCTTTCCTTGTCGGTGATGCAGTGAACCCCACACTTTAAAGGCCATGTACAAGGTGATGGAGAGTCAAGCATGGTTTAGTGCTTTGAATGCTGGACTAGGACTCTGTGAAACCAAGGTTCAAATCCCTCCTTGGCCATGGACACCCACTTTGGTAACCTTGGGCAAGCAACACTCTCTCAGTCCCATGGAGGTAGTCAGTGACAAACCTCCTCTGAACAAATCTTGCCAAGAAAACCCTATGACAGGTTGACCTTAGAGTCACCAAAAATTAGAAATAATTTTATGGTATGTAACCACACAACAACCAGAGTGTTTAACCTTTCAGGGATTAGGATTCACTTCTTTAGATGTTGTTATGGTTGTGTACCTTCAAGACATTTCTGACTTATGACTACCCTAAGGTGAACGTATCCTAGGGTTTTCTTGGCACATTTCTTCAGAGGGGATTTGGCATTGACATCCTCTGAGGCTAAGAGAGTGTGACTTATAAGGTTAGCCAGTGAGTTTTTGTGGCTGAGCTGGGATTCAAATCCTGGTCTCCAGGGTCCTAGTCCAACACTCAAAATGCTACACCATGCTAGTAGAATAACTCATGCCAAAGCAGAAATCAGAGTGGATTCCACAACCTACTGACACTGAGGAGACCAGACTCCACGGGAAATTTCCCCATGCCCCCCCAAAAATGTACATTTCCCTTATCTCCCATTTGTCCAAAACATTTGCAAATATTCAGTGTGTTTCTGTGAGACCACTTTAGGACAACATTCCATCTGATGCCAGTCCAGACACCTCACAATTCTCCATATCATGTATTAATATTATAAGGCCTTATAAATTAAACCAGAGACAGTATAGCGTAGTGATTTGAATGTTGGACTAGGATTCCAGGGGTCCAGGGTTCAAATTCCTACTCAGCCATGGAAACCCACTGGATGAACCTAGGCAAGTAACTCTTTCAGCTTAAAAGGAAGTCAGTACCGAATGTCCTCTGAATAAATCCTGATAAGAAAATCCTATGTTTAGAGCCATCATGGTTTAGAAGATTAGGACTCTACAAGTAGGTTATGTTGGTGCCAGAAAATGACAGAAAAGGTGATCAGGGCAAGTGTGAATGACAATCCGATGTCAAATTGATCCATCGATTCGAATCACACACCGATTTATCTGTAAGTGGGAATGAGGCCATAATCTCCAAAACTAATACATCTAAGGCATTTTGGGGAGGCGTTATTTCCTTCTGCTCTGTCTTTTAGAAGTGCAGTGTATTTTCTCCTCATTTCTCTCACCCTAGATCTGTCAGAGAGATTGTGTATGTTCTTGCATTATGCAGTGAAAGAGTGTGAAATCCATGAAAGGGATGGATAGCAAAGCCCCCTGCTGTGTGGGTGGGCAACTCATTTCTTTCTCTTTCCCTCTCTCATGTTGCTCCAATTAATGTTTTTCCATCTCCTTCTCAAATCTGTCAATCCCTATTTATAGCAGCCAACAGGATAAGTGCAAGATCGTTTGCTGAAAACAGACTCTGGAAAAGTAAAATCGAGTCCTGGCTCTTAGCAACCCAGATCTATTTGGGGAAGTGAGGGGGGTCAAGGAACTCTTCGATCCCCATGGCATCCTACAAAAGTCCAAGAGACATGGCAACAGAAGGTCCAGTTTGCACTCTGGAGAGAGGAAGCAGCAATCCTATCTCTCCTGTAGGCCTCAAGGTAAGTTCAGGTGGACCTGAGAAAGTATACAGAAATAAATATGCCAGGTTGAAGTTCTGCTTCTCTTTGCAAAGTCCCACACTCATCAAAATGTTAAGAGAGAGAAAGAGAAACTGCACTTCTATTTGGTGTGGGGAAGGGAAAAAACTGAATAGAGAGTAAATCTTGAATGAGCACCAAGAGCCTTATCACATGAGAAAAGAAAGCCAAAATGGAGAGGGAGAGTAGCATCTTTCTCCATGCCAATATACATGCAGTCACAGCACTTCCATTCTCTTCCCAAGGAAAATGGTCATAAAAGTGTGCCTTCTGTCAAACAGATTTTGCCGGCATGACAAAAGACACACTTTTACAACCAATTCCCTTGGAAAGAAAACAGAGGTGCTAAGACAACATGTGGCGAGACACAGAGAAAGCTGCTACTTTCCTGCTCTGTTTCTCTGTTTCAAAGCTAATATTCTAATTAGGACTAATAATAGGCTTTAAGACATTGGCAGCAGCAGGAGGAGCTATTACTTTACCAAAACCTCTTTACCAACTTAGACTTTTCCAGAAATATTTAGACCATGGTTGCTACCACACAGGAAAATTAATGCATTCTGAACATTGCTTTAACTGTCATGGCTCCATCCCATGGAATCCTGGGAGTTGTAGTTTGGTTTGGGCACCAAAACTCTCTGACAGAGAAGACTAAATATCACACAAAACTGCAAATCCCAGAATTCAATAGCCCAGCCATAGCAGTTAAAGTTGTGTCAAGCTGCAGTAATTCTGCAATGCAGATGTATGGTTTTAATCTGTATTCTGAAATGTTTTTATTGAAGTTTTATTTATGTATTGCAATTTTTATCCTGTATTTTGTATTTGATATTGCAATTTTAACCTGTATACCGCTATGATCAACACAGAATAGCGGTTTATAAATAAATATTATTATTATTATTATTATTATTATTATTATTATTATTATTATTACCAGCACCATCGCCTGCAGACAGCCTAGCCATTGGTCACGATGGTTAGAGAAGATGTAGGTTATACTCCCAAACATCTGGATGGCTGTTTGTGTGAGGAGGGATAAAGAAGAGACAAAAATCATGATAGCCTGGGATATAAGTATGCAAAGGGATCTTTGAGACTAACTGAGTGAAAGAAGTTGTAACATAAGCTTGTGTTGACTTTGTCCACTTCCACTCCATGTATCTGATGAAGCAGACCAAATCTACAAAAGTGTATGCTACTACTTCTTTTGCACAGTTAGTCTCAAAGTTGCTACAAGATCCCTTTGCAAATGACTAAAGTTGTAAGAGCTGGCCTAAATGTAACCCACAGGGAAGACTACTCAGTTTGAAAGTTTGTAGGGCAAAGCTTAGATGGTTCTTGCCATGTTGACTAGGCAGGGAATGCAGAAAGAGGAGTAGAGAAATGTACCTTTTCCAAACTCTGGTCATAGGCACCACTAAACTGTTTCTCATTAGATGTCCACATTGGTGTCTAGTATCAGCTGGTGGCTTATGTCAGTGGGGTGATGAATCCCCTCTGGGTCCGAGTATTAGGGGAACTATCCAAAGTGCTGGGGCCTATTCAGCACCTCAAACATATCCTTCAAAGTCTGCATTAGAACTTGGAGGAGAGTCACCTTTCCAGTGCCATGGGAGCCACCACTGCTGCTGTTGCAAAAGACAGAGGAGGGAGGCAGATTTAAAGACTGATAGATAAGGGTCCTTTTGAAAAGGGGAGCAGGGAGAAGGGAAGCTTGGAGTCCCTCTCATTCACCTACTCCAATACAGCAAGAAAAACACTGGCATGCATTTCAGAGTAATTATAACCTGGCTGTAGTGCGCCGAGATAAGATGCACATAAACATCTGAGCGAGGACTGTCAGCCAGCTGCCAGAATCCAAGCATCATTAATGTTGTTGTGGTTTCCCCTACGGTGCTGTAATTAATCGCTGTCAACACCATGGTCACAATTAAGAGTCAGCTTGTTCCAACAAATTTCCTACAGGTGCGGCGGCCATCTGTGTCCGAAAGGAGACTAAATGGAGTCGTTTGCTGCTCTCAAACCACCTCATTAGAAGATACAGAGAAAGCCCTAAGGCGAGGTGAGGCAAGGTGGTGGATTCTGGATAACATTCAGAGGAGGAAAGGAGGAGACAGACAGGTTGGCTCAGTGGGATGAGGTGGAAGCCAGGAGGAACATGCCACATTGAGCATGAAGAGCTGTCCAGCTGAGATTCTACAGACATGCTAAAGTTCTTCTTCTTCAAGAGCCTTAGTGGCATCAGCCAGCTCTAAAGGCAGCAGTGGTTGGTGGCATTCGTGTCAATGCGGGTGGTGAATCCATTCCATATGTGTTCAACTCTTTTCCCAAACCAGGCTCAACATCTTGGATGGTTCCTTTAAACATGGGCTAAAACTATCAACTACTGTAGCCCAAGAGCGGGGGTGGCAACTGTGTGGGGCCAGGGGTGTCATGGACTGCCCTGGGCCTGACTTAGAGGCACAGTCAGAAGACTCAGACCCTGATGACATGGAAAAGGCTGAGACAGGGGCAGATCTGGGGTTGCCTGGACCAACAGTCCTAGAGGAGGCTCAGAAAGCTGCAGAGGGAGAAACAGACTGTATGGACTCTAGGCTGCAGATGCTGGGACCTGTGGAGCGAAGGCAGGTCAAGGAGTCTTTGAGGCATTCTTCCAGGATAGAAGCCAAGAGGAGAGCTAATAGGTTTCAGCTGAGAGAAGCAGAGGCCTTTTAAAAGACCTTCAGGTGCAGAGATTCTTTGCAGTTAACAACCAGTTTTGCAGCTTTGTTGTTTCTGTGTTCCTTGCTCTTGGATTCATGACTCTGGTTATCTGACCCCTGGACTTGCCTTGTGACTATGCTCTTGCCTCTGCCCTTTGCTGTAACTGATTTATTGGTATTGTGAGACCTTTGGATTGGACTCTGGACTATTCCTTTGTATACTCCCCTGCTGTGCTGCCTTCAGTAGAGGAAAGCAGGACAAGGGGGCAATTTCTTCACTTCCAGACCCATCCCTAGAATCTGTACCCCCCAAGCCCAAATACTTCCATTTTATTCTGAAGTGATGTTGAAAGGGACTACAGA
Source organism: Sceloporus undulatus (assembly GCF_019175285.1). Taxonomy (NCBI): domain Eukaryota; kingdom Metazoa; phylum Chordata; class Lepidosauria; order Squamata; family Phrynosomatidae; genus Sceloporus; species Sceloporus undulatus. Next base: position 33,739,673 of record NC_056528.1, on the reverse strand, counting down.
GTGGATCATGGAATGGGCCTGTATTCAGCCCATTTTGGCCCCATAGGTCATCTGAACAGGTCAGTGTAGGAAAGGAGTGGGAACATTTCTTTTCCTCCATGCAGACACCACCTATATGTTACCTCCAGGATGGAAATCCAAAATCCCTTTCAGCAGCAGTCATTGGGGAATATGAACAAGAGGATAACTATGGGTTTTCCATTACCTGCAGTTGACAGCTGTAGAAAAGATGATTCTAGGCTGGAGAGACCATTGGTTGGATCCAGCAGTCCTTTTCTGTGATTCTTTTGCTGCCTGTTTTGTTCCAAAAAGAGAGAAACCCCTCCAAGTTCTCTCATTCCTCCTTCCTGACTTTGATTTCTAAGACTCCTTTCCTCCGCATGAGAACCTGCCTGGCATATGGCAGAACAATTGTGACCTCTGCTGGTCTCAGATGTGTAAAATCCACAGATCTATTGTTAATAATGAAATACTGTAATGCAGAGTATTTTTAGACTGTCAGCCCCTCAGGGTAGGGATTTTTCCTCCCATTCTTCAGAAAGAATTATGGACGTAGATGATGTTATATGAATAATAATCAACATGGAGATAGTGCTGAAAGATCAAGATCTATTGACTAGATTTCTCAGGGGAACTTTTAGATTTTTTTTTAGGAGGAAAAAGCACAGAAATAATACATTTGGTACAGGAATCCCAATTATGAAAAATTGTGTCTGGCTATCTTCCGCTTTGGATCACAGGACCCAGAAGCCCCAACCAGCACAACCAATGGTCATATTGTCCAACACTGGAGGATACAAGGCAGAGCCTGTAATACTGTACATCATGTTACAATTAGTAGTGGTTCATGGCTTCCATGTTCTGGGTTTTAGTCCAAACTTCAACTAAGCTATTTAAGATGTTGAGACTTCTAGGCTGCATCAATAGAATGGATAGTGATCTTTCAGCACTATCTTGAAGATTATTATTATTCATATGACATCATCTACATCCATAATTCTTTATGAAGAATGGAAGGAGAAATCTCTACCCTGAAGTGCTAACAGTCTAAAAATATCCTGCATTATTTCCACTTACATTTAGGAAAGTAATAGTACCACTGTATTCTGCTTTGGTCAGGCCTCAGTGGAATCCTGTGTTCAGTTGTGGGCATTACAATTCAAGAGGAGTGTTGACAAGCTGGAGCATGTCCAGAGGAGGGCCACCAAAATGGTGAAAGGAAACCATAGTCTTTGAGAAACAGCTTAGGGAAGTGGGTATGTTTAGCCTGGAGAAGAGAAGGTTAAGAGGTGAAAGCCCTGTTTAAATATTTGCAGGGCCATCATACTGAGGATGGACGTTGGGGAGGAATAAGTCTGGTTTCCCCACATCATGTAGCCTGAGAAAAAGGGCACTACCTTAAATCCCTTCAGATATTTAAAGATGACTAACATGCTACATCTCAATTTTCTCTTCTCCAAGATTAACACAGCAAATTACTGTTCAGTTTTGTAAGAAGAAAACAGAAAGAAATTATGGTTTGACCCCTATTTAAAAAGTAACTGGGAGATGGTTACATTTAAAGAGTACCTTCTCAAGTCCTGCTTCATCCACTACAACATAATCTAAGCCAAGGAAAGGCAACCTGATGCTTTTTGTATTTATCGGATCGACCAGCATAGCCAATGGACGAGGATTAGAAGAGGTGCGGTCCAAAAATATCAAAAGGGCAGACATTGCATGACCCTTGCCCACATTCATTGATTGGAAGTGGCACTCTCTACCTTCAGGTATAGATTGTATCCAAGCCCTAATCAGAGATGACAAAGACTGGCCCTGGACCTTCTGTGTATCTATCACCCTTAGCCAACTGGCCATGCTCAAAAAACCCTGAAGTGCCAATGGGCCCCAATGCCTTGGCAGTCTTTTCTGCCTTTCCCTCTGGTCACAATCTGACAGATGTGGATGGCTCTCCCTTGGTCCTATAGCTTTTCAGGTTGTCTTAGGTCAAGCTGATGCCACATGAACCTATGATGCTATGATTTTATGAACCTGCAGCTGTGACAACTCAGTGAGCATGGAGTGGGGTGGTCTTGTCTGAATCTTCCTTGAAGGCGGCATAGGTCTTCATCCAAACTATCACTGAGTTACATCCCTCCCTCCAAGTCACACAGCTCCCAGACTTTCCAATGCAGCTGAAGCTCATGCAGAACCGTGGGTTACATTTTTTACCACTGACAGATAAATAGAGACTACAAAAGCTTCTATCTTTTGCGTTCTCTTTGCTCACTCACTCTCTCTCTCTCTCTCTCTCTCTCTCTCGACAAAAGCTTTGTTTTCCTTGTTCAGAATGGATCCTTCCTGAATAAGGAACAAGCTACAGCTGCAGCTGTCATCTTGTATATAATGCATGAGACAACACTGTACATCCAACACCTCTGGTAATGTGTGTATTCACTGGTCCCTGTGTGACCTATTCTCTTTTAATCCAGGAGCTACAGTTGGTAATTTTTTGTTCCTTGTTTGCCTGAGGAATGTTTCTCTCAGTGTTAAGTAATCGGCTGTGCAGGGGAAGGGTATCCATTGTTGCTTTTGCCTCCTCTCTTTGTGTACACATCTAAGATTACTCACTCAAGTGACTGTGGATGCTACTTCCACATAAACCAGGCTCCTTGGTTGCACTGAGCGATAACTGTGTCTTCCTAAGGACATCAGAAAAGCTCTGTAGATTGAACAAAAGAGCTATTTAGCCCAATGTTTTGTTTACCGAGTGACACAGGAAACCTTCTAGTAGGATATAAGTGCTATTTGGACGTCCATCTCACATTCCCCCACAAATGATATATAGAGGCACATTGTTTATGATATTGGATATGATTTACCCATCCTGACCTCACTGATGGTCCCAACCTTGATGTATTTATAAAACCCCATTATAAAGACAGTCAAACTGGTAACCATCACTGCATCTACTACAACCTTTGCCACTTAGCCAGAGCCATCAGTCAATCCTAGACCCCTGCGTAGTGTATCTGAATCTTGTACATAAGATCATAACAAGAGCCATGTTGGATCAAGCCAAAGGTGTATCCAGCCCCTGTTTCCTGTTCATATAGTGGCCATCAAGTTGCCTACAGGGAAGCCACCCAACAACAATGTACCACATAGCTATTTAAATAATATATCAAGACACATGATTTCTGTGAATTTTCAATCCTAAGTGTTGTCCATTGATATCCATAACTTCCAGGTATTTAACTGATCCCTTTTGGAAGATGTTCAAGATAACAGCCCCTCTCAGGTCAATCCATTCCACAGTTGAACTTTGTGGAAAACTCCTTTCTTTTATCTCTTGGAAGTCTCCCATCACTAACCTTAAGTGGATGACACCATAACTAATAATAATAATAATAATAATATTTATTTATATGCTGCCCAATCACTAGGAATCTGGGCGGCTTACAACAGAGGGGATAAAAGACGGTTCCCTGCCCTCAGGCTTACAATCTAACAAGACACGACACAAAAGGAGAAGAGAATGGTGAGGTGGGGAGGGGATCAGGTCCAGCAGTTCTTCTCTTCCTCTGAGGCCTGGACCAAGGCAGATGGACGGGAGGGAGGGCCATTCTTCTTCAGGCTAGCCCCGATGGAGCTGGACCAGCCTATTCTCTCCCTCACGGGCCGAAGGATGACAGTTAAGGAGGGAGGAGCCTCTTTCTTCAGGCTAGCCCCCAGTGGAGCTGGGCCAGCCTATTCTGTCCCTAACCGGCCGAAGGATGACACTTAAGGAGGGAGGAGCCTCTTCCTTCAGGCTAGCCCCAGTGGAGCTGGGTCTGCCTGATCACTCTCTCTCAGGCTGGAAGATGACAGTTAAGAGGGAGGAGCCTCTTTCTTCAGGCTAGCCCTGATGGAGCTGGGCCAGCCTATTCCTCCCTCACGGCCGAAGGATGACAGTTGAGGAGCCTCTCCTTCAGGCTAGCCCCAGTGGAGCTTGGGTCTACCTGATCACTCTCTCTCAGGCTGAAGATGAGCAGATAATGAGGGAAGGAGTCTCTTCCTTCAGGCTGGCCCTGATGGAGCTGGGACAGCCCAAAGGGACATTCTCTTTTGCTTCTCCCAGACTGGATCTGAAATGCACCATGCTTCACTCAGCTGTGTCAACTTTCTTTAGTGCCACAAGGGGTACGTAGATTTGGAGAATTTTGTTTTCATGCTCAGTATTGTTTTACACTGACTACTTTGCCAAACAGTTAAAGGTTGCAGGCCAGGCCTGAAGTGTTCAATTTCTGCCAGGTATTTTAAAATTGTGGTAGCCAGCATGGTGTGGTGGTTTGAGCACTGGACTACAATTCTGGAGACCAGAGTTCAATTCCCCACTCCGCCATGGAAACCTTGAGAAAGAGCCACACAGTCTCAGCCCCAGAAAGTTCTGACCTTAGGGTCGCCATAAGTCAAAAACAACTTGAAGGTTCACAAAAACAACATTCTAAAATATACAAAACAAGAGCGCAGAATTTTTTTTAAAAGAACAAAGTTATGGCTTGACTAATCTGCGTAAGATTCCTCACAGCCTCCAGACACAACTTTTGTTTTATAAACCCATTCATTTTCAGTATGAAAAACTCATTGCTTTCTTCATTCATCCATTGCAATCTCATTCACGTTGTTATTCGTTTGTTAATTGAAGCTGCATTCCTATCAGTACATTTGGTTGTGGGTTTTATATTTTCTTTTTTTAATCTGTTCCTCCTTTCATTTTGCACTAAACTTCACATTTGTTTCAGAGACTTTCATTCTTTCTCCCCCCCCCCCCCCGAAAGACCTGGCACAACTCAGCATCTGGGGCATAGTGCGAGGAAAGCTTGTGTGGTGGCTACCAAACTTTGCATTCCATCCAAGGTAATGTCCATTTCATTCTTCAGAAATTATCCCTCAAATAAATTTGAAGCCCCACAATTATGATCTTGGCAATAATGCCATAGTCATAAACATGAATACTGGGCAGTTACAAATGCATACATCTATCCTACACATTTATAACTGCTCAGCAGAATGCCAGCTGTAGTCTTCATGAGTGACTTCTCTTTTTATGTAGAGAGATCTTATAGCACCTTTGAGGCTAACTAAGGCCTGATTCCTACTACCTTTTAAACCAGATCACACATTGGATTGAATTGTTTCAAATGAATCTGGTTCCCACTTAAACCAAATCACTGAAGCTATTTGGAGAGAGGGGACCATGCACCAGACCCATTTAACCCACGTCTTTTTGATGCTGATGTTTTCCGTGTCTTTTTCAGTAAATAAATTCTGCGCAAGTGTGAACCAGGTGCAGATCGGAATCAATATAAATTTGCCCTTTGGCTGGCTGGAGCGGGTCCATTTTGAATCAATTCATGCATGAACATGAACCACAAGTGGATTATTTTAGAGGGGAAAAAGTGCGATCGGGGCAAATGTAGTGGGAAACACGCTCCGCTGTTGAATCGAGCCATCAGTTTGGATTGCACGCCGATTTAGCTGTAAGTGGGAAAGAGGCCTAAAGAAAGAAATTGGCAGCATGAGCTTTCGTAGACTTAAGTCTACTTCCTCAGATGCATTTGGTGGAGTGGTAAGCCAGGGAAAAGACCTATATATTTCCTAGGTGTGTGAGAATGTTGTTTTGAATTCAAAATCCTTTGTGTATGGAGATGGAAATGGCAAGCCATGGTCGTTTGTGAACAAAGGCATTGTAAACTAGCCTTTGTGCATGGAAATGAAGTGGAAAATCCAGTTTGGCAATGGAAGTAGCCTGTGGTGAAGAGAACCGATGAATGTAGGATGTCCCCATGAGGATGGGGTCAGATAGTATTGAATTGTGTGTAGTGTGTCAGGAAGCCATTCTGTTTGTTCAATCCATTGCTGTAGTTTGTGGGTTCTGCTCTTTCTCTTTACAATCTATTTTTGTCGTTCTTTTGTTCAAGGACCACTATGCCAAGGCCCTTTACTTTTTTCTGAAAAAGCTATCCATTCAAGAAAGAAAAAAAGAACAACTTGTAGTTTACTTTTAACATTTCACACATAGGGAATGTTATATCGCCTCCTCCACCAGTGGCCTTGCTCCTTGCTAACTCGATGTTGGAGAATCACCATTGAAACAGGTCTGTTAGCTCATTTTTCCCTCTTCAGGGAAAAAAGATCGTAAAGTAAGTGCTGTTGTAACCAAGCCGGAATCTCACACCAGACCTCCAAAGTGCCATCGAGCCCAAATAAATTATAAAAGGAGTGTTTAGGGCCTAAATAATTAACCCCACTCCATTATAAAATATAAAATTTATAAGAGTTTACCCTGCAAGGCTTTCTAGGCCATTAACACCACTATCGCCATCCCACTTCTCTCAAGTGCCTACAGTGGAACAACAATCCATAAATGTTATAGTGAGGTAAAAATAAATAGCCTCATCCCTCCCTCCCTCCCCCCAATAATTTAAAGTTCATTTATTATTACACATGAATAAAAATGCCGATACTTGGGACATGCATGTCATTTTCTGCAAAAATCTCTTCTTTCCACACATACACACACCAAAGAATTTGGGCTAAAGTCATGTTGCTTGGTTTCTCTTAGGGCAGAGGCACTGAATCAATGGTTTAGTGATGAGTCAACACAAAGGTAAAACCAATGGTTTTACTCTAGTTGAGACTTGTTAGGAAGGATCGAATTAGGGGAATTTAATTAGCTGAAATATTATGAAAGGCATGTCCTAACAACGCACGCAGCGGGGTCGGGTCCCTATATGTATACCAGAGGTCATCTAGTCCACCCCCAGAGAGAAAGAGACTCAAAATGCCAATGAGTTGCAATAAAAATATAAAACATTTATTAAAGCCACACAACAAAGGGGATCACACACACACACACACACATTCAATGCTACGTGAGTTCAGGAGTAAAGGAGAAAGGATAGAGGCACCGTTGGGATATTTACCTTAGGAGTCTTCTCCAAAGCGACAGATGTGAGGGATGGTGAATGGTGAGACACGGCCGCGGGAACGGGGAAAGAAAGCGGCAGCCACGGTGGCTAGGAGCTGAGTTCCGGCAGGCAAAGCTAACAAGAGGCCCGGTGACAGTGAGCTTGGCTTTGCTCAAGTGATTTCAGCAGAGCAAAATGCTCAGGGAATGCAAGCTTGGAGTAAGATGCTCTACAAGCAAGGAACTCAGGCTCGGAACTGAATCTACAAGCCCACTGGAGGGCTGGAAGAGGGGTCCTTTTATACCCCTGACCATAATCTCAGGCTATGGCAGCCTGGCAAACAAAGGCTTGATGACTTTATCTTTATCTGTGCTGAAACTTACACAATGAATACACAAAGAAGAGGTCTGGCACTTTTCAGAAGGGAACAAATATCTCGATGGCTGAGCCATTAGCTTAATCATTGGCTCTCAAAAGGAGGAAGCTCTGCTATTGTCTTCCTGCTTTGGGCAGCCTGCGAAACTAGTATGGCAACTCCCAAAACTGCTTGCTGAAAGGTATAAATTCTACCTTTTTCCTGGACCATGCCTAGCAAGGAGTTGCTGGCTATGTGGTCAGCTCACTTTTAGGGTAATGGCGGCTAGCGATGGGGTCAGTCAGGGGTCATAGATTCAGATTGCACGGCACCCAAAATTTATATAAAACCAAACTTGATAACAGACTAACAAACGGATTAGATTTTTAATTCAAATTTAGGTGCATTCTCTGAGACGCCAGCCTTTATTTGCATGGTTTCAAGACCAGCATTTTTGGCATTTGTTGGTGTCGATATTTACCATAATGGTGGCTTCAATGAATGAGAAACATCCAAGAGACCCAGTCTTCAACAGCTCTGCTCACACTTTGCAAACTCAATGCCGTGGATTCCTTGGTTGAATGGCATTTGTTTGAGACGGCAAGAGACGTTTAGAATGTTACTTTTAAAAAGTAATTATCCACAGTTAGAATTCCAGGACCCATGTTTAGACTTAGTAGCTCATATTATTGTGTTTTTCCCGTTTGCTTTTCAAAATTAACCAAAAGAGTTACATTTAGCATGCAAAGGACTCTTGTAGCCCCTTTGAGGCTGGGAGGCTGTGCAGACAGCCATGAAGGGGTGGCCTCCGGCCACTATTTTTACAGCCAAATTGGGGCCATGGCAACTGCACACCGCGGCCCTGATCTGGCCTTTCCAGGGCATGGAAAGGAGCTGCAAAAAGTGTCTTCTTTTTGCGCCCTGGAAAGGGCACAATAGCTGCAGCATCACGGCTTTACGATACTCCTTTGGTGCTAGCTCCAGAGGAGTGCCATGATGCTGTATGCTGTGCAGTGTGGCATGTGGGGTCACGCCGCCTTGGGGACGGAGCATCATATGGACGCTATGCCCCAACTCTGCCCCCAACCTGGCCTTTAAAGTTGTTCTGCACAGGGCCTAACTGAGTGAAAGACGTTGTGGCACAAGGTTTCACAGCCTTGAGTCTATGGAGATTATCGCACTGCGTTCTGAGAACGTTCTCATCACGTGATGAGAACGGAACGCATTTGAGTATACCGCACGTATGTGTTCCAATCGGGTTCTCAGAACGATTAAATGTGTTCCAAATGTGTTCCAGGAGGGTACAGATTTGAATGTGTTCCCAGCGAGCTGAAACGTGATGAAAACGTTCCAACAGAAGTGTGTGCGGTATTTTTATCCGTTCTCAAATCCGTTCCCTCATTCCTCCGTCTCCTGATTGGCTGAAAGAATGACAGGCAGGGAGGCAGGGAGGCAGGGAGGCAGGCAGGTGAGCGACTGCAGTGAGGGAAGGTGTGTGTGTGTGTGTGTGTGGGAAAGGGAGAGGGGGGGGGGAAGAAGGAGGGAGGGAAGGAAGGAAAAAGGGAGGAAAGGTGGGACAAGGAAGAGAAGAGGAAAGCAGGGAAAGAGAGAGAAAGAGAGAGGGAAAGAGGAGACCAGAGCAGAGAGCAAGAGGGAGAGGGTCTGGCTGCTTCTGGGGGGGGGGGCTCTAGTGTCATGTCCAGTGGGGCTCCTGTGCTGTCACAATGCAGGAGGCAGGGATGCCCAGGACCTTCTCCTCCTTCCCTCCAGGAGGGAACCCACAAAAGCTCCTCTGTTTGGAGCACCACACAAAAGCAAGCAAACAACTCCCAGAGTTCCATAGCAAAGAGCCAGACAAGAGTTAAAGCGGGGAGGGAAGCTCACAACCTGAAGGCACACATTACATGCACACACACAGGAGCAAAAGAGTGTCAAGGTGCCAAAAAGGGGAAATGGGATGACAGCAGAGGACTCTTCTTTTCTAACCGGTTTAAAGAGCTGCAATGGCTGCCAGGGCTCTGCCCTTGGTCCAGTCCCCTCCCTTTCCCTCCGCTTGAAGGGACCTCCGTGGAGCTCCCTTAAAGCCCAGACTGCCAAGGAGGGGACTCTGCCCTTGGCCCATCAAGTTACATAGGTTTTATCCTATTTTCTTCAAACATATGCCAGCATATGAAGCCCCAGCGGTGGGGGGGCGCTTGCCTTCCTTCCCTCCCAAGGGAATCTTCGGAGGGAAGACTTCTCAGTGAGGCTGAAAAGCACTCTCCCGGCCAGAGTCCCTAGGCTTACTGAAATCCCCCACCTCCCTTCCCCATAGAAATCAATCCAGAAGTTTAAAAGGAGCAGAGGAGAGCCCTTTGGGTTTGCATCTGGGAGAGATTTTTAAACTCCGTTTTTGGATTGATTCCTATGGGGAAAGAGGGAAGAGAGAGAGAGATGGCAGGACATCCCCATAGCCAAGCATCCTCTGCCTCCCCAGAGGAAGACCCATAGGGCTCACTGCTCTTTTTAAACTCCGTTTTTGGATTGATTCCTATGGGGGAGGGAGGTGAGGGTTTTCAGTAAGCCAAGCCTCCCTTTTCCCTCTTTCCTGGGAGCAGCGCCTCTCCCAAGCCGTCCAACCACTGAGTGGCGACGTCATCAGAACACAGCCCACAAAACGTAATATAGCAAACCGTTCTGAGAACGGTTTCAAGAAAAAGGAATCACAGTGCGGTAAACTGCCGTTCTGATCACGTTTTGATTACTAATGCGGTAATATCCGTTCCAGGAACGTTCTCATCACGTGATGATACGGAACGTTCTCAGAACGCAGTGCGATAATCTCCCAGGTCCTCAGATGCTAGTTATGTTTAGCTACTTTTTTAAAAATGACCAAGTGCTACAAGCCACTGTGGCGCAAAACACATCTCAGTGGTGAGGACACCTTCCTGCAACTATATAAGTGGATGAAACACAGCTCTAAAACACATTGCAGAAATCATCCAGTTTGAGAACGCTTTAACTGCCCTGGCTCAATGCTAGGAAATTCTGGGAACTGTAGTTTTGTGAGACATTTAGGCTTCTTGGTCAGAGAGCTCACAATAAACTACAGTTCCCAAGGAAGAATGCCCTGGGAGCATCCCAGAGTATTTTGGCTGGTATAGACATGCCCCCAAACTGGAAGAGCGAGGAAGTAGGGGGGAAAACATGATTGAGAAATGACAGATTATCTTGTAACTTTGCTAGGCTTTGGGATCTGGGTACTTTCTCTATTCCCTATGCTTCCTAGGTTGCATTAACATAATTATGAAAGCATGAACGGTTGCTAGATAATTAATTATTGTTAAGGGAGGGGGGCTGGTTCATGGTTGTACATTTCTATGAAATCGATTTCCATACTATAAACCCAGAGCCATTTTCAATTAACTTATTTTAAAGCCCTCCTAAGGTCAATTAGATATCGATTGGCAACAAAGTGGAAGCACTTGTCATCTCCAAGGTGTCCTGTGGCTTTAAGTAACAACTGCGTCATGCTGATTTTAAAAAATAGAGTTGTAAAAATGTATAAATTTGAAGGCTTTGGTTCCATTTGTAACTGCCATCTGCAATCTTTTAGGTTAATTTTGTTCAAACTTGGGGCTGTTTCTTCACCTTAGGATTTTAATATATTTGTGTGTGCGCGCATACACACACACACACACACACACACAGAGCGATATTACACATTTTAAACCCTCACCATGCATTAAAAAAAAAAGAATAGAAAGCATATAGTTTGCCAGGTCCAAAGCAATGCTTTGCTAGTAAATTCCAAAAGCAAATTATGTGTTATGAGAAAGATAAGTGCCTTTTTTCCTGTCTTCAGACTGTAACAAAACACATTTTGGTTGCAGTGCTGAGTTCAAATGATATTAAGATGTGGGAGGACTCTCTTTCCATGGTCAATAATGTATTTATTTCCTATTATTTCAGCTAGGCCTTTGACTAAAGGCCATTGCTAAATGTGCCTTTGGGGCTTTTAGGGTTATTTAGGCCATTTTGTATGTTTGCATGTTGTTACAAATTTCATTCAATTTTTTGGTATTCATGTTAAACTATTTTCTGAAGAAGCTTCTGTTACGTTTGTAATGTTACTTTTGGAAGTATTTCTTGCATGTTTCCTCCCCTATTAGTTGTAAGCTGTGACATTCTCTTTAGTTCTGTATATATCTCTACTCTTTCACTATCCATATTGACTATAAACATTATCTTCATTTATTTTATTATAATATTCCTAAATATTCTTTATCTGTGATTTTAATGGTCTTTTATGCATTTGTGACTGCCCTTCTGCTTTTGTTTGTGTTATGGCACAATTCGATTCGTCTCTGTTCTTCAGTAAACCACATTTTATTCAGCAGGATTTACTTTCAAGTAAGTGTGTTTGGAATCAAATCTCAGTTAGCTTTTTATATTCTTTCCTTCAGCAGTACAATATTGTTTCAATCCATTTGCTCCTGTCTGTCGGACCTAATGAACTCAAGACATTAACAAGGCTTTCTGTGTGCATAGATTAAATAAACTGGTCGTAAATAAATTGGACTTATTTTTGTTGGTCGAGAAATGTCTTTTACACAGAATCAAAAGCATCATGTCTCCGTCTAACTAGTTTCCAAATGCCACATGCTTTTTTTACCCTTCCCTTGTGCAAAACAATCAATAAACCCATTTTCCCTCGACGTCTCAAAGGCAATGTAAGTATATTTGGCCCTACAGGGACAAGCTAAAAAGAAACAGTTGTATTCTGTTTCCCCTTTTCTAGGGCAGACCTTTCCCCCCCTGATGTTTCCATGATGCTAGAAACCCAACTGCTGTGGCTTAACCCCACTGAGAATGTTCAAAAGACCTTTGTGTAGGTTGTGTCCCACTCCCAAGTCAACACAACTTCCCCAGTGTGATGCCGAACAGTGTGGGATACTTTAGCCTTAATGATCGTGTGCCATTTCCGCTGCTTCAATGGAGCTCAAGCTTGGCTCCATTTGGAGAAAGAAGCACAACTGTTACCCGCCTTCTTATAATCCATTGTCAAGTTTCTTCAGATCTTCAGGTGTGTGTTGCTCATCACATGTCTTTGACATGTTGCAAAGGCACCTCGCTGCACTTTTGTGCGACCGTTTGTTTTCATACTTGCGTCGGACAGTTTGAAAGGAGACAAGAATAGGTCTGCTCTGGAGCCAACTGAGAGTCTAAGTAGTCTGAGACAGAGCTTGAAAAAATTACCTTTTGGAACCACAGCACTAGAAACCTCCTGCCAGCATGATCAAAAGTAGTTTAAATACAGTATTTCCAAACTATAGGTCTAATGTAACCAGCTAGTGCCTTCCAGATATTTGGATCACAAGTCTGATGAGCTCTCATCTTTGGGATTCTTCAGAGAGGAATTCAAACGCAGTATCCAGATTCATCTTGAATCATAGAATTGTAGAGTTGGAAGAGACCGCAAGGGCCATCCAGTCCAACCCCCTGCCATGCAGGAATTCTCCTCCTCAATAAGTTATCATAGAATCATATAGTTGGAAGAGACCCCAAGGGCCATCCAATCCAACATCATTCTGCCACGCGGGAAGACACAGTCAAAGCACTCCTGACAGATGGCCATCCAGCTTCTGTTTAAAGACCTCCAAAGAAGAAGGAGAAGAAAGAGACTCCTTCACTCTCTGAGGAAGCATGTTCCACTTTCAAAGAGTTCTTACCATCAGGACGTTCTTCCTAATGTTTAGGTGGAATCTCTTTTCCTGTAGCTTGCATCCATTGCACCATGTGCTAATCTCTAGAGCAGCAGAAAACAAGCTTGCTCCTTCTTCCCTATAACCTCCTTTCAAATGTTTGAACATGAGTATCGTGTAGCCCTAAACATTAAAACCTTCTTATCCATGTTAGTGCTACGGAAGGGTTGAATCTGCATCAGCATCATCTCACTGGGTGCAGCTACACCGTAGAGGTAATGCAGTTTGACACCGCTTGAAGTGCTATAGCTCCAACCTATGGAATCCTGGGGTTTGTAGTTTTACAAATTAGCAATATAGCAATAGCAAGGGCATTTCTATACCACTTATCAGTGCACTTAAGCCCTCCCTAAGTGGTTTACAATATGTCCCCAACAAGTTGGGTACTCATTTTAGTGACCTATGGAAGGATTCAAGGCTGAGTAGACCCTGGGATCAAACTCACAACCTTGTGGCTGTGAATGGCTGCAATACTGGCATGTAACCTGTGCACCACCAGGGTTCCCATTAGCCTTCTCTGCCAAAGAGTGCAACTACCTCACAAAACTACAAATCCCAGGGTTCTATAGGTTGGCGCCATGGCAGTTAAAGTGGTGTCAAACTGCATTATTTCTACAGTCTAGAAGCACCGTATGTGGGATATGACACTATTGGGAGGGAACATGTCTTCTACTCATTCAACAGACTTGGAACTCTGTAGAATTTATTGAAACTCTCTGACTTTTGCACTGATTCCAGCTCTGCAGATGTGCTTCTCTAATAGCAGTTCTATTGTTTTCCTTTCTCTTCAAGCAGCCTCAAGAGACCTAGCAAAACTCATATGATACCTCTCCACCACCATCCCCTGAAAGTGGTCTTCTTAATGCTATCTGGGAAAGTGATCCTAACATGTTCTCTCTCTTACCATACATACAAATTTCCCACTGGGTTTGGCTAGATATTCAGAAACCGTTGTCTCTTGCGTCTGGCATTTGCTATGCCCTCGAACTGCCTGGTGGCAAAATTAGTTTATGAAAGACACACAGATGTTGGATTGAAACTTAGATTCAATCATGGATTCTCTTTTATGAAATTTGAAACTAATTCAGGCTGACTTGGACGTGAAAACTGTCATGTACATTTTTTAAAATATTAGCTGAAGGCACTAACGTGAAACAGGGCGGAAACATGAAACAGCATGGGTACGCTCTAACCTTTCTTGCCATTAATGATGGCATTAAGCAATAAATATGTGGCTACACATTGCAGGGCAAATAAAGCAAGGCGCCATCATTCTTATGGATTTAAGAGAAAGTCAAGCATACTTAAGGAGGTGTTATTACCTCTAATATTAGATTAGAATTTTTGGGCCATCCAGAGAAATTGTTGAAAGGGCAGAGAGAGAGAGAGAGAGAGAGAATGAGACATGCCA
>NC_056528.1:33625992-33720231 GCF_019175285.1 Sceloporus undulatus | reverse complement strand
GCAATGCAATCGAAGGGAGCCTGGAAGCGAATTCTGTGAAGGCACTTTTTTTCTGGTTTTACCAAAATGAGGGGTCACTTTGGAATCACTGCGGAAGCACCTCACAAGGAGCTCCCATAGAAAGGAATGGCGTCTGATAACACATTCACATTATGACGTGAACGCACATCGTTGAAAGCACAGTAATGTCAGAACTGATCTGCAAAAGCTCCAAAAATCTCCGTATGATAAACCTCGCAGTCTCCCATCACTGGGAAAGTTTCAGATTTCTCCTTTCTGCAGAGTGTGTGGCTTCCATAGCAGTATGCAATCCATTAAAAGTCTTGGTCTGCCACCTAGTGGCCACATCCCTCCCCAAAAAAAATCAGAATGACTTTTTTCAACGAAGTACAATAACATCCCAAATCCACAAAAACAGGGATACCTTTATTGAAACAACCAAACTGCACAAAATGCATAATGCAGGCTTCTGTATCTCCACTGGTTTCTTCATCAGGCAAAGCTGTTAAAAAATCACACAAGAGGGAAAAGTATATAAAATGATGATGTTAGTCACAGGCCTGCATTTTCTCAAGATGATGTTGTTGTGTTGTTCTGTGAAGGTAAATCTATGCAAGTCAGCCCCTTCTCCTTCTGGTCATGGAAACAAAGCATTCCAAAGTCCAGGAGATAAGATTTGAATCCCATTAACAATACTAAAAGGTTACTTCCTCTGAGATCCAAGAGGTTTCCATCCTAGTTTGTGAAGCCAACAAAACACACACACACACACACACACAAAGGAGCCCACTTCTGTCTTGGATCAAGAAATTTGGGAACTAAAATTTAAGAGTTAGTTACGAGAGAGGGATCCCTAAGAGGAACCCAACTATAAAATGGATTGAAGTCATTCGCTCATGAGTTTCTGCTTTTAAGAAGGGCTGATTTTCCACTTCTGCATCTATTCCACTATGGTTGGTCTGCTTCTCCTTGTTCTAGAACTTGTGAGGACATCGTTCATTGTGATGTGACAGGAAGGTAGGGTGTGAAATCAACATGGTCAACCAAGGCATCCATGGGAAGGACCACATACTTGATGAAGGTGTGGAAAATACCTAACTTCTGAATTAGGAAATCTGTTGATCACTCCTACGGCTCTTCTACTTCCTTTATCATCACACCAGAAAGAACCTAAGCCCTTTTGACCATGAACCAGCTTGTACCATCATCCTTCTTTACTCTTCTATCTCTGGAACTATCTTGCTGTTTTAGGGAAGCATTGTCAGGTGAGCAAAAATGGATGGTCCGAAGAAGGTACTGTACACCATGTTTAGCTACCAAAAAGCGATAAGACTCCGAGAAAAACGAAGGGTATGCCATGTCAGGGATGATGGGAGTTGTAGCTCTTCACCTCTGGCTTGAACTCACCACCTGGTTGTGCACCGCGCTGACCAGTTTTGGCCAGTGGTTATAGCTTAGCAGAGTTACAGAGAACAGGCTGAAGACCCTGACAAACTCTCCAAGCCTTCTCACTCTTGCTTCCACAGAAGTCTTCACCCTTCTTCAGGATCCAGCTGGCTCTTGTAGCTTCACCCAAGACACCAGACAACTCAGTAGTCTTAAATAAAAGATCTACTTTATTCTACTATATACAGCTCCAAAACTATCCAACACAACTATACTCAACTCCTCACTCTACTACCCACTACTACCCCACAAAACACATTGGGATGCATAGTCATTATTATAGTCAATGCATGGTACCACCTACTGTTGTCTGTTTCCACCCAGTAGGCGTGTACATCATTCTCATTGGTTCTCTTGGTTCATCCTACAATTAATGATTTCATCATCTCAGCCTTGACCACTTAACAATTCTCAGGTGTGTCCAATTATCCACTTTACATTTCTTGTCCTTGGCACTCAGGACTTGTTAATTGTATTACCATTTACACCTGTGTGGTTCC
Organism: Sceloporus undulatus; assembly: GCF_019175285.1. Taxonomy (NCBI): domain Eukaryota; kingdom Metazoa; phylum Chordata; class Lepidosauria; order Squamata; family Phrynosomatidae; genus Sceloporus; species Sceloporus undulatus. Next base: position 33,718,285 of record NC_056528.1, on the reverse strand, counting down.
CAATTGGCTTCTGCTGAGTCACCCTGACTCTCACATACATGTTTTATTTCATTTACTGTATAACCCATGTTGCTTTTTCCTTAACATGCCACACCTAACCCACCACTGCCATGCTCACTTTTTGCCAGGTATTTCTTGGACTATAGCTATGTTGTCCCAGAATCACTCAGGCAGAATAGCCAGTTGACATGTTGTATGGTGGATACTGGGGACTGTAATCCATAGAGGAACTTCTCCAAGCTTTGAGATTAGATCAAAAGCCTGTCTACTCCAGTTTCCGGTTTCCCACAATGACCAACTAGATCAGTGGTTCCCAACCTGTGGGTCGGGATCCCTTTGGGGGGTCGAATGACTCTTTCACGGGGTCACCTAAGACCATCGGAAAACACATATTTGCATGTACCAATGAAAATAATTGTATGGTTGGGGGTCGCCACAGCATGAGGAACTGTATTAAAGGGTCACGGCATTAGAAAGGTTGGGAACTACTGAACTAGATGCTTACAAGTAGCTCACAAATGGAGTAGCAAAGGCCATCATTCATTGTTCGTTCCCAACAACTGGCATTCCTTGGTTTGCTGTTCTTAAACCTGTATAGGTTTCAGACAGTCCCCATGATTAATGGTGCCACACCTCTTATTGTCCATGTTGTCCTTCTCTCAGCCTGCTCCAACCTTTCTGTAGGTGAGGAATACCTGTGGACATTAGCATCTCCCTCCCAATCCCCCTTGTTTCTTTTCATTGTTGTTGTTAAGTGCCTTCAAGGCGTTTCTCACTTCTGGCGACCCTAGGGCAACCCTACCATCAAGTTTTCTTGGTAAGATTTGTTCAGCCAAGGGAGGGAGTATCTTTCCCTTCCTCTGTAGCTGAAAAGATGTGACTTGCCCAAAGTCATTCAGTGGGTTTCCATAGCCAAGCAAGAATTTGAGCCCTGGCCTCCAGGGTTGTAGTTCAATACTCAAACCACTACACCATGTCTCTTCGATACCATGAATATAGCAGCAAAGAGGTCCTATGTAGAAGAAATGTGGCTGAGGCAGTGAGACAAAGGAATTGATGCATGTTAATTCTCCTCTGAAGCTACCTTTGTGGTTCATTCCCCATCAACCTAGGACCAGACCCACCATAACAGAGTAAGGTCTCTTGTAGCACCTTTGAGACTAACTGAAAGAAACTGGCAGCATGAGCTTTTGTAGACTTCAGTCTACTGCCTCAGATGCATTTGGACATAAAGGAAGTAGACTGAAGTCTACAAAAGCTCATGCTGCCAATTTCTTTCTTTCAGTGAGTCTCAAATGTGCTACAAGATCTCTCTACGTACAGATTCTACAGACTAACACAGCTATATCTTTGAATTCCACCAGAGGGTAAGGTAGGAATCTCAGATAGCATATGTTGGGTGATCCAGTGAAGGACAGAGTTGTGTGTTGTAGGAGACCTGTACTACTATCACCATCCCCCACCAGAAACTTAGACACTTGCTTGTTAGACTACAGTGCTCAAAATCCTTAGTCTGGCCATGCTGACTGGGGTTTCTGGGACCTGTAGTCTGAAAAGGTCTCTCTGTTCTTCATGTGCTATGGGTTGATTTTCAGCAAAGTCATTTCTCTTCCCAAACGTTTTAGCACCAATCAAAGCCTATGAAAAGATTGAGAAGATGGATTCAAATCCTCCAGCTGCAGAAACCGAGATGAACGTATCAGCTTCTCATTCGGTTGTGGAAGATATGGGTGAGCTGATTTTAAGTCCTTCGTCACCACACTCAGCATCCTGGAAAACATGAACAATACACTAATATTTAGGAGACTGGATTTAATATTCCCAGTTAATAATATCAGGTCTCGCCGCTGCAAATTCATCCATCACTCAGGATGGCATTCGGAAATATGTGCCAAGAACCCTAGTAAATTAGATTAGTGGCTCCTTTAGTGTTATACCCTTTTTTTTCTCAACAGTGGAAAACCAAACCTAGCTTTCTGAATTATATCTGCCAGAATCCCCCTGTAAGCCAGGGATTAGGTAAGGGGGAAATGAGAGCTTTGCTGAATGTAAATCTGCCCTTGCTAGAGACTATCTTCAATCCCAAAATGTCTAGTTTTGGATCAAACAAGGCACTAAAAATCATTTGCACCTGGAACTCTTCTATTCTTTGTGTTTGCATTTCCTGGGGACTTTGCTTGCCCCTTTCTTTGGAAGGCTAAACTCTATTTCCAAATGCTCAACTGCAATGCTAGAAATTTGGAGACTGAATGGTAATTTCATTTTTAACCACTAGAGGGGCCCAAAATAAAGCCACTGCTCCCCAATTAAGAATCCTGCCCTCTCAATGAAATGTTCCTTCACTCCCCAGATTTCTAGGGGTGCACTGTAGAAATAATGCAGTTTGACACCATTTTAACTGTCATGGCTCCATCCTACAGAACCCTGGGATTTGTAGTCCAGCACTCTTTGGCAGCAAAAGCTAAAGATCTTGTAAAATTACAAATCCCAGCATTCCACAGGATGGAGCTACAGCACTTAAAGCGATGTCAAACTGCATTATTTCTACAGTGTAGATGCACCCTAGCACTTAAAACTTCGATTTAGAAATTGAATTTTAGAATTTAGAAATACAGTTTAGGCATCCAAAGAAAAGAAGCAGGCAAAATTACCAAGGAAATGCAAACCCAGCAAATATATGGGTTCTGGGTGTAAAAGATTTCCAGTATCTCATGCTCTGTGATGCTAAAAATTTACAGACTAAAGAAAAATGTTATGGGGGTCCAGAATGATAAGTTTGGAGGGCAGTATCTCTATTTTACTTCCCTCAATAACTACACCCTTGAAGACCATCTAGTACAAAAATTGAATTTTTCCAGTATCTGAAGCCAGATCTTTATGAGTTGGTGCAAAATAGACACAAGCAAAAGCTCAACTCTGCTTTTGACCCAAGCTACTGATATCCTAAAGCAAGCTTAGTCTGGATTGAGTGGTTTCATTTTGCTATCCTGCTCAGTGTTGAGGCAACTACCCAGAGTCAGCCATGCAATTACTACATCAAGACTAGACTACTATAGTCCACTCTAGCTAGGGCTGCCTTAGGAGACAGTCCAGGTAATTCAGCTGGTGCAGAATCCCGCTCTTAATATTACAGTGCTTCATTACCAATTTTACAAGTTACTGGTGTGTTTCTGGGCCCATTTTAAAGTGCTGCTCTTGGTGTTTCAAGAACTAAAATAGGAGGTGGAAACCCTTAGGTCCTGGGGGTGAATCCAGTTATAGCTGACGACTGACTTGCTAATGCATGTCAATGTAGTTTAGTGCTGTTCAGTTAATATGGATGCACATGGGAGGAATGTAAAAGTGTCAAAGGGTATTGTCTTCTCAGCCTTGCCTTGTACCATTTTAATCTGGTAGTTTTTTGTTTGTTTTTTTGTGGAAGTCAGAAGCATCCCCCAGAAGATGGGACCCTCTGAAATACATGCTCTTGTCAAGAGATGTATCAACTGGAATAAAGGTAAATTAATATTGACAATAAATAGTACATTGCTAATAGGAATTGGGGGTGGGGGTAGTTTATGACTGTTTCCTAGACAGAATTTGAGAAAGTTAGTAGAATCCTTACTTCAGCTCATCCCAATTCAAATACCAAATGGCCAATAATATACTGAGATGGCCTTGGGAAAGTTACCTTTGGGAACTACAACTCTCATCAACGCCAGTCACCATGTTGTCTGGGAGCTGTGGTCCCCAAAAGTAACATTTCCCAGCTCTGTTTCTGCAATGCCAGAAAGCATCTGTTGTTGTTCTGAAAGCATAAGAAGGCCTTCATTGGCAGAAGAATTCACTTCCAAATCAGGGATATATCAAGGAAAGGTTTCTACCGATCATTTTAGCTATGTCCATAATTATTTTAAAAGAAATGGATAGGAGAAAGGGATAATGTCTAGCGAAAGCAGATATTACAGACTTCCTAGGCCTATTCCATTTCATATTCCAGGTGTAAGCATTTCATTCTTCACTGTCCTCACCATAACCACCCAAAATTCTCTGTACACGGCAAAAAGGAAAGATACATCGAACCATTTTCTTCTGTTTAAGGTGTCAGTATTTAAACAGCCACCTGCAGCACTTACAGCAAAGTGGTACAGTCCCAGTAGACCACTACCATGTACTTTTCAAAAGGTTTGAACTGGTTTTCACAAAGTGGGTCTCAGGGATCCCACTGAAAGCAGCGGTAGGCAACTGGTGGCTTCCACATCACTGGAGTGCAGACTCTGCCCAAGGTTTTAATACAGATGTTCATTGCATTATCTATGGTAATGGGAAAGGATGGATAGGTTTTAATACCTTGTACAGAGCTCCTTTGATCCAGCGTGATATAGTGGTTTCCCCTACTACTCTGGAGATCAGGGTTCAACATGGTCAACTGCTCAACCATGGAAGGTCACTTGGGCAAGTCACACACTCGCAGCCCCAGAAAACTCCATGATAGGTTAGTCTTAAGGTCACCATAAGTTGGAATTGACTTGAAGGCAGCCTTGGTGGCACAATGGTTAAATGCCTATACTGCAGCCACTTTCTCACAAACCACAAGATTGTGAGAATAATAATAATAATAATAATAATAATAATAATAATAATAATAATAATAGAGTTTATTTATAACTTCCCACCTCTCCCAATTGGATCGAGGCGGGATCACAACAGAGTTTTAAAAATACAATTAAAGCATTACAATATTATCACACAAGTTAAAACCACAGTTAAAAACATAAAATCATAATCAAATCTGGGTTGACTCAGCAACCTTTCGTAGGTCACTAAAATGAGTGCCCAGCTTGTTGAGAGCTTACATTTTGTAAACTGCTTAGTACAGTCGGCACTCTTTATAGGCGGGTTTGCGTTCTGCAGCTTTGAGCTTATGCGGAAGGCAAGCCCCAGTAGAAATAATGGAGCATGAACTCGTACCCAGTGTGCTGCTGCGAACACGCCCCCCATTATTTTCTGTGGGGCTTGAACATACGCTCTTTTCCCCATACATGGGGGGGGCGCATCCAGAATGGATCCCCCATGTATGGGGAGGGCAGACTGTACATTGGTAAGTGGTACAGAAATGTACTTGCTATTGGTGTTACTAAGGCGTGCAACAACACAGAGCTCCTTTAAAGGCAGAAAGGGAACCTGGACCAGATTCACTACCCCACTGACATGGAATCTCCTGTTGACTGAAACCCCTTCAGGAGCAAGAAAGTAGATGAGTGAGCATTAGGTAACTAGGAGAACAAATAGTACTGGGATCTCAAGGTTTGGAAATGTTACTTTTTTGTTTGGCCTACTGTATAATTCCCATGGTTCCCTCCAGCCAGCACCGTCAGAGGCAATGGTGGCTGTGGGATTCAAGGAGCTGTGGTCTTCCAAAAAAGTAACATTCCCAAGCTCTGCAGCATCTAATGGAAGAGCTCCGTGGGGCCTCTGGTGAAGTATTGTTTCTCTCCCTGAACACTTGGGTACATAGATCAGACTGTTCCTTTTACTTCATACAGTGATCCCCAACAGACCTGCCTTGGCCAAGATTGTGGTGGAAGGTTCCATAGCCTTCATTTTTGCTCTTCTGATTGGAATCGTTGCATGGTGCTTCCTTCAGTAAGTATGTCAGCATCTGATGTGCTGTTGTTGCTGGGGAAAAGCCATAGCCATAGTAGAATACATGTCATGGAGGCAAAAAGTCCCGGGGGTCAATTCTGACATCTCCAACAACTGCTGGGGGAAACTGTTTTGTGTTGTTTTTTTAATCTCTTTTAAGTGTATTTTTAAAATTGCTTTAAAATTGTTAATAGTTCTGTTGTTGTTGTTTTAATGTTGACCCTTTTGTATGTTTTTTAACTATATCATGCCTTTCTCTTTCAGATCAAAAGAGAGCAAATTAAGGAAGCTGGGCCCACAACTCAAGCCCCATGCTAAAAAAAATTTCTTCTTGAGGCAAATCCAGAAGGAGAAAGAGAGAGCCAAAAGGAAGTTGTTGAAAGAAAAAGGTAAGTAAGTAATGCACCTGGAGATTAATTTGTTTTAGCGGTTTTAAAAAATGGCCAAACAAGTTTACTCTTCCTGGGTTATTGTTGGATCATTGTGAATTGCTGGGGGAAGATACACATACAGTAGTAGCAATAGATGTCAGTGGAATGGCAAATCCACACCAGGTTTTCATTCGCATAAAGGAGCTGAACATTTATGAATAGATGCTAAATATGCTTTCTGCAGGGCCACCTTATTTGACACACAGTGCCTTGGCAATGTCACCTTATAGGGCTTCTGTGGTGATGCAAACAGAAAGAAAATCCAACCTTCTAGCTCCTCTCCCTTATTACTGTCAAGTTTTACAGCTGGCCCTCTGTATCCACAAATTCTTTATGCACAGGTTTAACCATCCACTGCAGAAAATGTTTTTTAAAATACATAAATTCTAAAAAGCAAAGCTTGATGTTGCCATTTGATGTAAGTGACATCATTTTACTACACCATTGTATTTAATGGGATTTGGTATCCATGGGAGTTCCTGGAGCCAAACCCCTGGAGATACCAAGTGCTCACTATATAACAGAAGCTGTAATAGTGACAATATAGGAAGGCAGTTTTAGTCCCAAGAGCCATTGTAGTGTAGTGGTTGAATGTTGGACTATGACTCTGGGTGCAAATGCACACTCGGACATAGAAACCCACTGGGTGGCCTTGGCCACGCCACACTGTCTCAGACAATGGCAAAGGCAAAGCCCCTCTGAACAAATCTTGCCAAGAAAACCCCATGATAGGTTCGCCTTAGGGGTGTCATAAGTCAGAAATGACTTCAAGGCACACAACAACAACAACAACTGTAGTCCCTTTTTACAGGTGTTATTAGGACCTGTTGAGTCCAAAGCCTCAGAAGGTCAGGGGGTTGAGAAGCTCAGCAACTAGATTCATTGTCACACTATGTCCTTACTTGGTGCCACTTTATTTCCATGGGGCCAGCTAGATTGGAAGCAGTATTCTTGATCAGTGAGTCCCAAACTTTGATCCTCCAGGTGTTTTGGAATTCACCTCCCAGGATCCCTGGACAAAGGCTATGGTGGCTGGGTTGTGGAAGTCCCAAAATTCCTGAAGAAACCAAGTTGGGGAGTTTCTGTCCTAGATGGTAACTCTTAGTAAAGTGCTAGTACTTGACTATGTAATCTCTCCTGGCCCAACTCTGCCCCAAAATCTGATGGGAATGTCATTCAGGTCCAGCTTTGGCCTACAATGAGGTATGACCAACCAGAGAGGACCTTAGCTTTATCCTCCCTGTTTCTCTATGAGTAACATCTGCTTTAGATGAAAATGTAATTTTGCACAAAAGAAAGAGGTGTGCACTTTGCTTTTTAGGAGAATAGTGACCCCTGGTGAGTTCTGGAAATGCAATTCTCCATTCTGGGATTTAGAACAACAATAACAGTGGGACACTGGGGGAGATTGCATGGTTTGCAGACAAAAGTCTTAAAAGCAAGAGAAGCACACTTTCTTCCCTTGGCTTAGGTGGAAAGGAAAGCATCCAACAAAAATGGTGCAATGCATTTAAGACTGAGCTCAGACACGAAAGTTATCCAGTTTTCTAAAATGTTCTGTATTATATTGTAGGTGAGGAGGCAGCTGCTGCCAAATTTGATGATGAAGAAGAAGAACCTGTTGTGAAAGAAAAGAAGAAGAAGAAAGGGAAAAAGCATGCAATCAAGAAAAAACTGGGTAAGCTTAAGAAAGTTGCAAAATCAAAGGCCGTGCAAAAGCAGGTTGGTAGAATCAAGAAAGCTGCAAAATCAAAGGCCGTTCAGAAGCACATTGGTAAGATTAAGAAAGCCGCGAAATCGAAGGCTGTTCAGAAACAAGTTGGGAAGATTAAAAAAGCTGCAAAATCAAAGGCTGTTCAGAAACACATTGGCAAAATTAAGAAAGCAGCAAAATCGAAGGCCGTTCAGAAGCAGGTTGGTAAGATTAAGAAGGTTGCGAAATCGAAGGCGGTTCAAAAACAGGTTGATAAGATTAAGAAGGCAGCGAAACCTAAAGTCATTAAAAAGCACGTTGGGAAGATTGTGAAAGCTGTGAAATCAGAGCCTGTCCCAAAGCTTGCAGGTAAAGGTAAGAAAGAAGAGAAATCCAAGGCTGCGGAGAAGACCAAGAAGGCATCCAAGGTAAAGCCCAAAGAAACAAAGCTCTTTAAGATGAAGGAGGAGGAGGAGGAGGAGGAAGAAGAGGAGGAGGAGGAGGAGGAAGAGGAGGAGGAGGAAAAGGTTTCCAAGAAGAAAAAGATAGCGAAGCAATCGAAAAAGAAAGAGGAAGGTGGGAAAAAGAAGGAGGAAGGCAGGAAAAAGAAGGCGGAAGGTGGGAAAAGTAAAGGAAGCCAAAAAGGAAGCCGCAAAAAGGTCAAACGTAAGAAAAAGCAGGAAGAGTCAGAAGAATCTGGGGACAGTGACTAGAAGACGGAAGCAAACAGAAAGGCCAGACCTGGATCAAGAATAATAGAGTGTCATCCCAAATGGAAAGAGGAATGGCTTCTATAGGTGAGGTCTTCTCCACTTGCCAGATGTTCAGAAAGAGGAGAAATGTCTTTTTTCAAGCAGTTCTTCTCCTCATGGTAGAGAACATTGAGCTGCCCCCTAGTGATGACAACAGTGAATGCACATCTAATGTTGGTGTCTAAAAGGAATTGTTTGATAAAGGGGAGGGTTCTGTTTCCTGAAAGCATGAAGCATGTCTTCTTCAGGAAGTGTAATAGATTTTTTAAAGTATTTTTAAAGGTTATTTAGGTTAGAATACTAACTATTGATCCCCAAACCACTCACCACTGCCCAGCATTGCCCTCTGGTCTCATCTAGGACTAAATCCATTCTTGGCTTCTCCAAATCAATATATTATCGAGATGATCATGAACCCCTGGTGTAAAATAAAATCGTATTGGTAATCAATGGATGCAGCTTGTGTTTCATAGGAAAGCATAGTTGTATTTTTCTTTCAACTGATGTGGAAGCCAAAACTCCTCACGGCTGATAGTTTACTGGGTAAACAGGATAAAATCATAGAACCATAGAAACACAGAATCATAGAGTTGGAAGAGACCGCAAGGGCCATCCAGTCCAACCCCATTCTGCCATGCAGGAACTCTCAATCAGAGCATCATGGACACATGACCCTCCAGCCTCCTTTAAAGACCTCCAAGGAAGGAGATTCCACTACACTCCAAGGGAGTTTGTTCCATTGTTGAACATCCCTTACTCTCAGGAAGTTCCTCCTAATGTTGAGGTGGAATCTCTTTTCCTGTATCTTGCCTCCATTGTTCCATGTCCTAGGCTCTGGAGCAGCAGAAACCAAGCTTGCTCCATCCTCAGTGTGACACCCTTCAAATATTTAAACAAGGCTATCACATCACCTCTTAAGCATCTCTTCTCCATGCTAAACATACCCAGCTCCCTAAGTCTTTCCTCATGAGGCATGGTTTTTAGACCCTTCACCATTTTGGTTGCCCTCCTCTGGACACGCTCCAACATGTCAATATCCTTGTTGAATTGTGGTGCCCACAACTGGATGTAGTATTCCAGGTGAGGCCAGGTCAAAGCAGAATACAGTGGCACTATTACTTCCCTTGATCTAGACACTGTTGTCCCCCAGGGAACAGAAAAGTTTGTTGACTCACACAGAGACACACAGAACAAAGGCAAAGTCAGAGGTTTATATATTAAGAGTTTAGACAAATAAATTCCTGTTGCACAAAAGCAGCCAGTCTCTTCCCTTCCTATCAGCTTTGGCCAGTTCCTCTCTCACATAGTTCACAGATGGGCTGAGAGGTGTGGGCAGACTACCAGAGATCTCTAGTCAGACCTGAATCCCACTTGAAACCTTGAGGAGCCCCTGCCAATCAGAAAATATGGGTCCATATGGACCTGTGATCTGACCAAAAGCAATTGGTAGATCTGTTGCCCCAGACAGCCATGAATCTGCTCTTTTACAGCTAGTAATCTCCTATTTAAATACTAACCATGGGTGCATCTACACTGTAGACGTATTGCAGTTTGACACCACTTGAACTGCCTTGGCTCCATCCTACAGAATCCTGGGGTTTGTTGCTTGGTGAGACACCAGCACTCTTTGGCAGAGAAGGCAAAAGACCCTGAAAATGTCAAATTCTGGGATTACATAGGCTGGAGCTAGAGCACTTAAAGTGGTGTCAAAATTCATTATTTCAACAATGTAGATGCATCCCTGAGTTTTTGGAGTTGGAGGGATGCTTGTTTGTTTGGATTTGATTGTGTCTTCCTGCATGGCAGAAGGTTGAACCACATAGCCCTTGTGGTCTCTTCCACTTCTATGATTCTATGATTCGCTTTGCCCTATGAGAAACTCATAGGAATAGGTATGGGTTTTTTCTCTTCTGGAGTGCTGAACAGGGTGAGCAAGAAGGCCTACTTGCAATGTTCTTTACTAAATGTAACTCTTTCATGACTATGTGGAGCTGTGCAACAGCATTCTGTGAATCATGCAGTTCCTCACCAACTTTCAAACCTCTACAACACTGGTAAAACACCGCTGGCTGTTTTATATTCATTGACAGATCCTAAATACCTGAAGTCACCAGATCCATCTGATCTTAAAAGCTTAGTTGGATCAGGCCTGGCTAGTACTTGGATAAGAGACTGTCAAGGAATACCAGCACCATGGGCTCTGTTTTAGAGGAGGGCAATGACAAACCATACCTGAGAAAATCTAAGCCTATGAATTGTCATAAGGAAAGTGTATGCACACACACATATTCATTGACTGACATCCCAGAGCACCAATTACGATTCATTGCTGTGAATATATTCCATTGATGACTATACTCCATTAGCTCCCTCTGACAATCTGGACATACTCAAGGAAAAGCGGTCTTGCCATGGCTAGTAGTTATGACAGCTGTGTAGATCCTACATGTATAGCATGGCTGGGTGACAACATGAGGAGGAGAACACTCCCTCCATTTGTTGCATTTAGGCCTGTGGATGGCCATGTATTATCGGTGGTCATGTTGACTTTGGTTTGATCCAGCAGGTCTCTTTTAATCCATCTCTGCAAGAATTTAAAACTCTTGGTGAAAAAATGTAAACTCCCTCCCTTGTCATTTTTCTTTCTTTATCATTTATTTGAGCACTACTGTGAGAATCAGTCTTTCCAAATACTCCAAAGGAGTATTTAGATCCCAGCTGATCTAAGCAGGGTCTGTCCTGGTAAGTAATTCAATGGGAGACTGCCAATGAATACCATGTGCTGTAGGCTCTGTTTCAGAGGAAGGAACAGGTCACACCACCAGTGAAAACCCTATGAAATTCATGGGGTCACCATAAGTTAACAGGCAATTTGAACACACAAAAATACACAGAGAGAGAACTTGTATAAGTAGTATCCAAGTATTGCCACTAGGGAGAGCCAACATCCTATCCCAAACCTTGCATCAAGCTTTGCTAGGCAAAATGAAATCCTATCTTTCCCTCCTTTCCAATAAAGACTGATAAGTTGATTACCTGATTTATTCATTTGATCTCTTCACATACTGATAGATTCATGCCACTCGATTCCCCTGGAACAAATCCAATTATAACAATTGAAATGTAAGGATTTAAATCACATCTAGTTTAACAATTAAGCAAAACTTTATTTTTAAAAAAATAGATTAAAAAATGAAAATATATTTCATTTATTTAAAGTGTCTTTATACCACTTTGTGTTTGGGGTATGTTTTATCAGTCCAGTCTCCAGATGTTTAACTATGCCATGTGTGAAGAGATGCATGCCTTTATCTGCCTTGAATCTCCTACTGTTCAGCTTCAATAGCTGATCCTATTGAATTCTAATATTATTAGAGAAAGAGAGAGAGAATGTGGCATAGTGGTCTGAGTGTTGGACTAGGACACTGGGAGACCAGGGTTCAAATCCCACTGGATGTTATCTTGGGCAAGCCATGCTCTCTCAGCTTTAGAGGAAGGCAATAACAAATCTCTTCTGTACAAATCTTGTGATGAAACTCCTGTTTTAACAACTATTATGGTATACTGGCTTGAATGTTGGATTAAGTCTCCAGGAAACTCAGGGGTGCATCTACTCTGCAGAAATAATGCAGCTATAGCTCCATCCCATGGAATCCTAGGATTTGTAGTTTTACAAGGTTTGCGGCCTTCTCTGCCAAAGGGTGCCGTTGCCTCACAAAATGACAAATCCCAGACTTCTGTAGGATGGGGTCCTGGCAGTTAAAGTTGTGTCAAACTACATTATTTCTACAGTATAGATGCACCTCAGGTGACCTTGGCAAAGTCACTCTCTCTCAGCCTAAGGGGAAGGCAATGCCAAACCTCATCGCCATAAATCTTGCCAAGCAAGACCTGTTTTTCTGAGCCAGGGTTGTTTCGTGCTTTTGTGGATTGTGAGACCAAGACCTGGACCCTTGTTCAGCCATGGGAAACAGCCATGAAGTCACACTTCTTCAGCCTTAGAGGAAAACAATTGGAAATGCCCTCTCAATAAACCTAGCCAAGAAAACCTTATGATAAGTTCACCACAAATCGATGTTCACATGAAGTTGCATCGCAACACCACAACATTATGAGAACAGGAGAAAAGTTTCTTCCTATCCTTTTCCTGCCCATGCCATACCAAATTTTATTATCCATCAGAATGGGCACAATGTCATAGATATTCTGTTATTAAAGCAGGAAAAGGTTTGGCCTAGCTGTATTTTACAGGGAGCTCTTAAATAAACAGCCGCTTCCCTCATTCTAGAGAATTCCACCAGTGGGGAAAAATAATAACCGGGAAATGTAATTGATAATTTTTAACTAAATATGCCCTTCGCACAGAAATGCAGATGGCAACGCCGCCAACACGGTCAACCCCGAAGTATGATTAGAATAGGAGGCAAACAGGAGGTGCCCAAGTCCCTCCTGATTCTTTTCTCAGCCTCTCGTTTTGTTTGCTCCATAATTTGGGTCGGTGGGTCAGCCTGGAGTTTCTTCCTAATCTATTCGTAAATAAACCTGAACAGATTTTAATTTGCTGATGGGAAAGGCTGGGCCACTTGCCGAGAGGAAGCACACTACTTTGTCTCCCTCATCTGCATGCGCTGCAAGCCCTTCGCCGCCATTCATAGAAAATGTTACATTTCCATAAGGTGGGCTGCAATTTGCGGGCGACGTGGCAGGGAGAGGGAGGAAGAAAACATCCGCTGTAAACTATATTTGATTAAAGATAAATGGGTATCACGCAGCCGCTCTTCTTGGAGAGTCTTTAAGATAATTGGATGCAGAGCACCTGCCTCACAGCACTTGCCAAGTAATCCAGCCATTGCATCTCTAATCACAGTGGAAAAGGAAAAGAAAAAGGTGTTTGCTATTCCAGTTGGAAGTTCTTCTCCTCTTCCTCTTTAACTTTGTCTTCTTCCTCCTCCTCCTCCTTTTCCTCCTCCTCCTCCACCACCTCCTTTTTGTCTTTTATTTCTTTGCCTTTTTCTTCTCCTCTTCCTCCTCTTCCTCCTCCTCTTCTTTCTTCATCATCTTCATTGTCTCCTCCGCCTCCTCCTGTCCCTCCTCTTCTCTCTTTCTCCTCTTTATTTCTTCCTCTTCCTTCTTCTCCTTCTCCTCTTCTTCCTCCCCTTCCTTTTTCATCATCATAATCTTTGACTTCTTCTTCTTCATCTTCCTCCTCCTCTTCTTCCAACTCAGCTTTGTCTCTGCCTTCTCCTTTTCCTCCTCTTTTGTCTTTTCCTCTTCCTCCTCTTCTTTGTCTTCTTTGTCTCCTTCTCTTTATACTTCTTCCTCCTCTTCTTTCTCTTTGTCTTCTTCTTTGTCTCCATCTCCTCTTCCTTCTTCTTCTTCTTCCTCATCCTCTTCTTCTTCCACCTCTTCTTTGTCTCATCTATTTCCTCCTCCTCTTCCTCTTTAACTTTGTCTTCTTCTTTGCCCACCTCCTCCTTGCAGTTTGAAGTTAAGGGAGTGGCATTTGCAATTCTCAGCCATAGAACTCTTGGACCACAGCAGACTACAATCCCAGAATTCCATAGCAGTTCAATTAGAATAATAGTGCTACAACAGCATAGTGTGACAGTGAATTAAAACAAAGAGCAGCTTGTACCACTCCACTGTCATGAAAGCTACCAACCTGGAAGAAGGAGCAAGAACCAATCGTTAGGGGCTGCCCCTTCTACCACAGTCTTAGCACTCATCCCTGTTGTTGTTGTTGTTGTGTCTTCAAGTTGTTTCTGACTTATGGCAACCTTATCATAGGGCTGTCTCAGCAACATTTGTTTAGAAGGTTTGCCTTAGCATTGCTGCAGAAGTCTAAACATTGCAGCAGTAATTTCTGTCTGTATTTGAAATTGGTCCAAAACTCCCCCAAGCCCATAGCTGCCCATAAATGCCTGAAAGGTTTTTGAAGTTGGTTGGTTATTCTAGAATGGTCTGAAGAAACCACTCCTTGGTTCTTTCTTTTTCTGGATTTTGGTGGTTGTGGTGCCACCTGTGTTCACTCACTCCATTCCTTTGAAGGGCTGTTTTGTCACTACAGTGTGGTGTGGTGCGAGGCAGCATGGCGTAGAAGTGTTCCATGGTTGACTCTGGAGACCAGGGTTTGATTCCCCATTTGGCCATAGAAACCCACTGGGTGACCTTGGGCAAGTCACATGCTCTCAGCCTCAGGGCATGGCACTTACAAACCTCCTCTGGACAAATCTTGCCAAGAAAACCACAGGATAGGTTCACCTTAGGGTCACCATAAATTGGAAATGACTTCAAGGCACTCAACAACAACAACAACAACATCACTACAATGATTCTTCTATATTTTAGTCCAAATTTCAAGGTAGCTATCCATGGTGTTCAGGCTCAGCCTATGATGGCATATGAAGGAAGTACAGACTATACCCAAAGTGGATTCACTGAGATGAAACCCACCAAACTGGGGCCTACAAGATGTAGAATCCTCCCAGAATCTCAGAGGTGTTGTCTAAAAATAAATGTTGTTCTCTCCTGCTCTTTCTTTTAATGAAATCCACCTGAAATTAGCAACATTCACGCATTAATCTTGGCATTTTACTCACTGCATTTTACAAGTTATGAGGAACACCAAGGTTATCCAGTGTTCAAACTCCTGGAAAGGAGAGAGGCTCTTGTATTTAAGTACATGGGACCCATTGGCAATTTGGGAAATGCAGTTCCTGGGGATTTTGCAGGTTCCAGCTGTGACCCTTCGGAAGCAAGAGGGGATGGGAAAGAGAGCTGAAAGGAGCGTCCTTCTCACCTCATTTTCTCTCCTTTGTGATGCAAGAGAGAACCCTGGGCCCTCCTCCAGTAGAAGCAAATTAAGGTGCCTCCCAAAAACGACTCCCTAATGACCATAATCCCTTCAGGATTATTGCAAAATGAGGGTGCTTTAAAACTCAGAGATGGTCCTTGGTGCCCTGTGGGTTGGCAACAAAGGAGGGATTGCTCTAAGCAGCAATGCCATTTGCATGAACAGCAACTGAAGGTCTTGGTTCAGAAAATGAAACTAAAGAAATTTGTCTGTTTGAGAGAGGCAGAAATCCAACACCAGTCCACTGCAGATCCTCATCAATATAGTATTGATATGATCCTCCTTACCAGAATAGGTTTATCCTGGTCCTTGCCATAGTAGCCCACACCTTGTGTAGAAGTTTGGCTCCTTCCAGATGTTTCAGGTGATAAATCCCATCATCCCCAGGCAGTGTGGCCCATGCTTGAGGATTATGGGCATGGTAGCCCAAAACATGCAGGAAGGGGCTAGATCCCTTTCCCCTGCCATAAAAGTAATCGGTATCATGGGAAATGTTCTGATGGCTACAGAAGTGAAGGTCTCACTCCCCCTTCTAGGATCATCTGGAGGAACAATAGTTGGGAGGATGAGTCTGTGTTTGGGAACGGCGTGGCCCATTTATATCAAACTAGACGCATATTCTATCTATGTTCCACCAGCCCTCCTGCCACAGTGTGCATTATGCTGGAGCGAAACATTAATGGGGCTAATGCGTAACCCCTGAAACCTTTGTGCGCGGCTTCTCCAAACGAAGCAATCCCAAAGTTCTTCCTGCACCGACTGTTCCATTCAGCCAAGGAGACACATAAAAGCATGAAAATGGGTATTCAGAATAAACACTCAGGCTTTTTTTTAAGAAATAAAAAAGTATGTAGGGAGGGGAGGGGAAGAAATGATCTATAGAAAAAAATGAATGTTTTCCTCCTGCCATCTATAGGTACCCTTTTCTCTCACTTCATCTTTTCACCCAAACCTTTATCATCAAAAGCAAGCTCTATTTTTTACTAATACTGGGAGATTGGAGCTCCTAGGGTAATGTTTTCATCTTCTTCTGCTTCTTTTCTTCCTTTTTTCTTTCCCCCCATGCTCCCTTTGCCGATGTCAAGAGCACTAACTGCTATATCTCTTCATTGCACCTTGAAGGAGATGAAAGACAATACGTGGATTGGAGGCAGTCGGGCTTTTTATGGGGAAAGCAAAACATGCATTGAGGAACCCTTTTATTTTAATCTAAGTGCTGCACCGTGTGGACTTGCGCCTGCCACCGGTGCCTTGAACTCTACCTTTGCTATTTCCAAGCTGCTTTTTGCAGGGTTATTCCCTCCTGCTTTGATCACTAATGGGACCAGGATTATTTGTCTGCATTTTCGTGTGTGTGTGTTTTCCCAGCTTATCATTGGTAACTCCTCGGTAAAGTGCAAAATGCTTTATGGAAGGGGTGGGGAACCACAAACCCTGAATCTGGCCCTCATCTTGCTTTCGCTCGACATTCACACTCTCTTCCACATGACAGTATTGTGTGTGTAAATGTGTGTTTTAGTTCCTCCCTGCATTCTCTGTGTGCATGTGCCTTCAAGTCATCTGTTAACTTACGGCCATGAATTTCATAGGTTTTTCTTAAACAAGAGACCATATTAGTAGTTTCACCAGTTGTTTTTGGGCGCCTTCATTTCCAACTTATGGCAACCCTAAGATGAACCTATCATGGGGTTTTCTTGAAAAGTTCCTTGAAAGGGAGTTTGCCCTTGCCGTCCTCTGAGGCTGAGAGAATGTGAGTTTCCCAAGGTCACCCAATGGGTTTCCATGGCCAAGCAGGAATTCGAACCCTGGTCTCCAGAGTCATAGTCCATTGCTCAAACCACTACACCGCAGTGGTTCACAGCGTTGCAAGTACCTTCCTCTGAAATCTAGCCTATAGCACCTGGAATTTGTTGGTGGTTTCCCATCCAAGTAGTAACCACAGCTGGCTCTGCTTAGCTTCCAAGATCAGATCTGGTGCTTTTAGGGTACCCTCCACCCCATCTCCATTCTAAAAGATGTACATTCTTCTCCTAAGGCTTATTACTGGGAGTGAGAGCTTCAAGCTAAAACATACTAGGATTGAGTTTTTCTATTCCATCCATTGGCCTTTGACACTCACCACCAGCAGAATTTGTCCCTTGAGAATGTCTTTCTCATTGAATTCACCTCCCATACTTAAAGAAAGTCTTCATTTTTTTGCTAACATCAATGACTCTATTCTGCTCTACTCTATTTCTGAGTACAGATGTACAGGGCCTTAGGGTCGCCGTAAATGACTTGAAGGCACACAACAAGAACAACATTAAAATCTAAGCAAAGGCCATCGCAGCATTTGAGCCAAAGGAATGAGAAGAGAAAATAGAATATCCCTTGTCAATATATATATATATATATATATATATATATAGTGTGTGTGTGTGTGTGTGTGTGTGTGTGTGAGGCCTTTCAAACTGGATTGGAGTACATGATGAAAATGGAGAACCATTACATCCTGTGAAGAAGCTCCTTCATGGAAATTGCTACAGGTTTTTTTCCTTCTAGGTCCCTCTTCAGCAAAACCCATCTAAAGAAGCAAGTCCTAGTCTGTTTCCACAGCAACCTGATGCTATGTTAGCTTGGTTTCTTTGGGAGTAAATTAAATGAGACTTGCAAAGGGTTCATTATTTCAGTGGCCACAATGCCCTTTTGAAAGGGAGGCATTCCATAACTCGCATTAAGACATTGCAGGTGCATTTCAGGAACCTTTGCCTTCACCTCTACATCTGGGGCAGTTTTTAAATTCTGGACACTATCCAATCCGAATAAGAATTGTTTCCTTGCAATGACATGGCTTTCCCATGTTTAAGGGATGTGAACAATAATGGGGCTGAATCCAACATTAACAGTGATATAGTGGCATTGAAATCAATGGGAATTAAGTTAGATATGATGAACAAGTCCCATTCATCTCTGTGGGTCTACAGTAGGTCATTTGACAGACCCAGCAGTGAGTTTAACCAAGACCTCTTTCTTCCTCCTCTTCTTCCTCCTCCTCCTTCACCTTGGAATAGTCCAGCAAAGTGTGCTAGAAAGGCAAGGCACCTTATAATTCAGCAAATAATAACAACAACATTCAAGATGCCTTGACAACTCATGTCTTCAAGGCTGCATCTGCACTGCAGAAATAATCCAGTTCGAAACAGCTTTAATTGTCATGGCTCAATGCTCTGCAATTCTGGGAACTGGAGTTTGTGGTGGCACCAGAGCTCTCTCTGCTTCACAAAACTACAGATCTCAGAATCCCATAGCACTGAGCCATGGCAGTTAAAGGAGTGTCAACCTGGATTACTTCTACAGTGTCTAATTCATAAAAGCCTAGGGCAAACCTATCATGGGGTTTTCTGGGGCTGAGAGTGTGTGACTTGCCCAAGGCCCAGCGGGCTGAGCAGGCATTCGAACCCTGGTCTCCAGAGTTGTAGACCAACTCTTAGAGGCAATATGATTGTGCATTTCATGGTGTGTGTAATATATATATATATATATATAAAATCAGCCGAAATATATTTCTTTCTCCCCTATCCTATTACCGCAAAAGGTAAAGCATCGCTAATATGGTCTTTTAGGCCTAAAAGGCTTTAATACCATTTCCTTATCTTCTATCAACTTTATTATGGAGGTATAATTATAGAAAAATGTAATGATCACAATGTTAGACACATTTAACCTTCTTTGATCTCCCAGCGTCCCTTGCTCTGGCAGGCTGAAGGAGAGGCCGGAGCTGACGGACTGATAACTGAATGAGTGATTATCCGCCTTGTTAATGGACAATGATATAGAAAACTCTTCCATATGTACGGAATATTAATGAGGAGCTGCAGGAGCCCAGATAAGACTATAAGATGTTGCCAGGAAGAATGCAGCAGTGGGAGGGGAGGAAGACAGTCCAGAAGACACCATGAAATGCACAATCATTGTCTCTAAGAGTTGGGGTCTTGTTTTCTTGAATGGATTATGGTTGTGTGTCCCTTACCGCTTTGAAAACAGAGTTGTGCTGCATTTGCTTGTCTCTTGGATGCTGTATAAGAGAACATTTCATGGAAGCATAGAGTTGACTTGCTAGAAGGGCCTTCATGGACATCTTGTCTGTAGTGAGATAACATCAACGCCTCCCTGAACTACATTGTCCCCTCTGACCTCTCTGCTTTCCAGGTCTTCTCAGATGAAATGCTTGTCCACTTATGAGGCGGAGGAAGGCAGCAACAGTGGGTGCAAAGAGTTCAGGAAAATCTGTAGCTAACCATACATCCATTTCTTGTTGTTGTGTGCCTTCAAGTTGTTTCTGTCTTATGGTGACCCTAAGGCAAAGCCATCATGGGATTTTCTTGGCACGCTTTGTTCAGAGGAGGTTTGCCATTGCTTTCTCCTGAGGCTGAGAGCGTGTGACTTTCCCAGGGACACCCACTGGGTTTAGCCTGGCTGAAAACTAAGATAAGGATGAATGGAAAGGGCAATGATAATTTTATATAGATAAATAAGGCTCAATAAATTGATTTTCTGAGTTGATAGGAAAGGGCTGTTAAGGGGGTATGCATTTATCTCCTCCATCCTTTACCAATCTGCATTTCTAGAGTAGATTTTGGCTTTATCTATGCATATCATTGCAGCCCTTTGCTTTTGCCTGAGTCTACTGGGAAGGGGTTCCACTCTTTTTTCCCCTCCCTGAATTGAGTGCAAACTACTTTTGCACTTTGAACTCAGTTTGCAGCAACAGAAGATGAGGACAGCACACATTTCTAGAGTAGTTTTTTTGCTTTATCTATGCATATGATTCACTATATACCATGCTCATCAGAAACCTTGACTTGCAACCATGAGAAAACTATGTGGAGGAGAAAGAAAAATCTGGTGTCTTCAGGCATCTCTGTATTGTATTTCATTTCGATGCTGTGTTTTTGTTGTGTGCCTTCAAGTCATTTCTGACTTAATGCGAATCTATCATGGGGTTTTCTTGGCAAAGTTTGCTCAGAGAGGGATTGCCATTGCCATTTGCCACCCTCAGAGGCTGAGAGATTGTGACTCGCTTGCCCAAGGTCACCGAATGGGTTTCTATGGCTGAGCTGGAATTCGAACCCAGGTCTCCAGAATCTTAGTCCAGCACTCAAACCACTATGCCATGCCCCTTATAGGTAAATTACAATGACCGTAGAAAGTAACTATGTATTCACTAAGTCATGGAAAGGATGAGAAGAGTTTGTACAGTTTCTAGGACCCTTTCACACTATGCTTGATGCAGAACTAGAGCTCTCTGGCTGAAAATACTAAATCCCCCCCCCCCCTGCAGACTGCAAATCACAGGGTTCCATAGGATGCTGCACAGCAGTTAAAGTGGAATCATAGTGCTACACTTGTAGTAGCACTGGAGACTACGGACAGAGGTGATGCACCCTTATTTTGGTTAGAGTAAGAACAGTCTGGGGTATTCAGAAGGGATGAAACTGCAGAAATATGTAAGTGGATACTTAAAGAATGTTAATAGAATCAATGCAAACCTGTATTTTATTGCTCTTCTTCTTGTTCAATCATGTTTAAGTTTCAGTTGCAATCTAAAACTGTGGAGAGGGTTTTAATTCATTTCAAATTTGTTGTTCTTGTGTGCCTTCAAGTCACGTCCAAATTATGGTGAACTTATTATGGGGATTTCTTGGCAAGGTTAGTTCAAAAGGGGTTTGTCACATCCTTGCTCTGAGGCTGAGAGAGTGTGACTTGCCTAAGGTCACTCAGTGAGTTTCCATGGGTGAACAGGGATTCGAACCCTGGTCTCCAGACTCCTAATCCAAAATTCAAACCGCTACATCAGATTGGCTCCCTAAATTTTAAATAATGGTTATTTTTCATCTCTCTCAAATGTCGCTGGAATTCTTGAAGGAGGGAAGCATGCACAAAACTGTTTTTATTTATTTCTCCCTCTGAAAAGTGAAATCCCAAGCCCTGCAAGAAAAACCACAGATCCAAAAGCTTAACTAGTGCCCCAAAGGCCTGCAAATCATTCTGATTTGATTCACACATTCCTGGAAATCACTGGGTTTCCTATGGCTATGGCTCAACATGAGGCATATGTGAAATTGTTCTGGGGGGAGAGTCCCTGTTACTATTCTGATATGGCCTTTTCCCCCTGGGTTACTCACACCTGGAATGGCTCCTTCACAGGTCTTCTTGCAAGCCAACAATGGATACATTTGCATGTGTAAAGCAACCCTAAAAGCAGTTACTTAAGGCAACAGGTCTACTAATCCCTTTCCCATCTCATTTGGCCTCCATCTTTTCAGGAAATCCCAAAACAAACCCTAAAAATGATAGCCCTGTCCCATGGTTGTGATGTTTTAATTCATGTACCTTGTTATATATGAGCAGCCTGGGTCACATTTGGGAGAAAGATGGGATAATAATAAAAGATAAATAAGAAATAATAAGAAGAAATAATAAATAGACAGACAGATATTTTTCCAAACCATCTTTTGTGCTTCTACTAATGTTTGTGCCCACATAGTCTCTTTTCTTCCAAACTCAGAAGTTCCTGCAAACTCTTAAAAGCTCAGCATAGAGAGGCTACCCAGCCTAGCTTTATGAACCAGCATTATATAGTGATTTGAATGCTGGACTAGGATTCCGGGAGAACAGAGTTCAAATTTGCACTCAGGCATGGAAACCACTAGGTGACCTTAGGTACACCATACACTTTCAGTCTTCAGAGGAAGAAACTGGCAAACCTCCTCTGAACAAATCTTACTGAGAAAACCCCATTGATATAGGTTTGCCTTAGGGCCATCATTAAGTCAGAAATGGCTGGAGGCACATCTAGTATGTGATGCCTTGGAAGCAAGCTCCAGCATGTGGGAGTAGCCACTGAAAAGGCTCTCTCTTGCATCCTCACCAAACAATAACGCAATGGTGGCAGGGTTGAGAGAAAACCATCCCCTGAAGATCTTAGGGTTCTTGTAGGTTCATATGGAAAGATATGGTCATTTAGATAGTCTGGACCTAAACTGTACAGGACTTTATAGGTCATGATCAGCACTCAAGATAATCCAGGAATGTATCGCTGTGAGTCCATGAGTACACAGACCTTGGGATAGTCCTTTTCTCTCTCTCTCTCTCTTTCTCTCTTTCTCAGCCTGAGCAATCTCCTAGGATTGCTGTAAGGACACAGTGCAAAGAAGACTTACTGGAGGAAAGACCATATATCAATGCTGCAAAAAAAGGATGCATTAGGCTATAACCAAGGCAGGATTTTTGTTCACTCAAGACTGGAATCATATGCAAGATGTTGTTTATCTCCCTTCTTGATTGCAACTGCACTGGAGCACCTAAACAACCTGGTCTAGAAGACTGGGAAAGATCTCCAGAACAAGTTTTAAGTGTCAGAGAGAAATGGAGGCAGAGGAACCAAAACTCCTAATGCTACCACAAGCATTATGTTGGGCTGGAGGTCTTATAACTCCATACATCCTTGTTCATGGCTGCTGTTAGCTCCCAAGTTTAGTTGCAAAGGAGCTGTGCAAGATCATGAAACCTATCTCCCCACATCAGTCTAGCACCTTGGATAGATCCTGCCGTCTAAAACACAGGGCAGATGGACTATGCTTTGGCCACATCATGAGAAGGCATGAATCACTGGAAATGACAGTACATTGGGCCTTTGCCTTATGCGGGGAATCTGTTCCAGATCCCTGTGCTTAATGCAAAAAGCACATGTGCTCGAGCCGCATTGGATATAATGGGGCTCGTTCTCCTGCCATGGCCATGCGCGTGTGCCGCACGTGTGCACGCTATTCTCCCATTTGCCATGTGGCTTCAGTATAAGCTGAAAGCTGCCAATAGCGAGCCCACGTATGGAGCCAGCTCACTGTAATACTAGGAAAGGGAGAAGGCAGCAAAAAGAGAGGAAGACCACACACCAGATGGATAGACTCAGTCAGGGATGCCACTGTCTTGAATCTATAGGATCTAAGCAGAGCAATAGAGGATGGGAGGTCTTGGAGATGTTTCATCTGCAGAGTCACCATGAGTTGCGATGAATGTGAGGGCATCTAACAACAACAACAACAGCAAGCAGCATATAAGCCATCTAAAGGCACCAGCAGAAAGATATGAGAGAAAAGACAGATATATCTCGATGTAAAGAGATCTTGTAGCACCTTTGAGACTAATTGAAAGGAAGAAATCAGCAGCATGAGCTTTTGTAGACTTCAGTCTACTTCTCAGATGCTTTTGGACTGAAGTCTACAAAAGCTCATGCTGCCAACTTCTTCCTTTCAGTTAGTCCCAAAGGTGCTACAAGATCTCTCTACATCCTGATTCTACAGACTAACACAGTTATATCTTTGAATTATACAGCTGTATCTTGAGTCGGGGAGGACTGATTGTATAGTCTCTGGGTTCCCCCTTGGGAAAGTAATAACAGCCCTCTCTTCTCTTCAAAAACCTCGCCCCTCCAAGAGAAGAGGCTAGGCGGCCCTTCGTACTAAAGTCCTCCTCACAAGACA
The DNA here is from genome assembly GCF_019175285.1 of Sceloporus undulatus. Taxonomy (NCBI): domain Eukaryota; kingdom Metazoa; phylum Chordata; class Lepidosauria; order Squamata; family Phrynosomatidae; genus Sceloporus; species Sceloporus undulatus. Next base: position 33,694,409 of record NC_056528.1, on the reverse strand, counting down.
ATCTGATGGAGTGGCAGTGTTCAAATTGTACCTGCTCTCTTTTTTCGAAACGGTTGAAAGTTAAGAAACATAATTAAACTGCAACTGCATTAACATTTATATAAAATATAAACCCGCTGCTTATCCTGAATCACCAAACAAATTACAGCGGGAACATTATAAAAAGAAAGAGAGGGAGGGAGGGAGAGAGAGAGAGAGGAGATGGGTTGAGGGAGTGAAGGTAGGAGAAGCCCAGCTACTTATCAAGTGTAGCATTTGAAATTATTGCTGGTACTACAAGTCTAAATGCATAAGATGCCTTAAATACAGGCCCCAACATTTACATACTGATTTCATGAGCAAAGCAAAAGGTATTTGCCGGTAACAGTACAGGACTCAGCATTTTTATTGTCTGAATAATCCTGGCTCGCTCTGATATGAAAATTCAATTATTTTAGAACTGGCCCTCTCATTAAAGTTTGACAAGGAGCACAGGCTCAGTACCAGCTCTGGCTTCGCAAGATCCAGGGCCCTGTCAGCTCTCCGGAGAATTTGAAAACGCAGTATTTTTACAGGACAAGATTATCGGGCGAAAAAAATTGCAATAAAAAAATAATAATCAAATACATTGTAATAGGCAGCATTGGTAACTTGGCCTTCCTTTACAGATATTCAACTTCATTTGTTACATTTTTTTAAAATCTACATCCAAACATACTTGTACATTACATGAGTTTTCTCTCATCCCCCCTATGCTTTTGTAGCGGGGGGAGCATAGAGGTATCTATTAGGAAGCCAGTAATATATGTCTATCTGTTGTTAACATTGTCTCTTGCTAACTATTTAAATAAGCATTTGCAGTACTATTTTTTTTTTAAATACATGGCCAAGATCCTACATAACAGGTTATGTTTTGTAACTTTATGAATCAGTAGCTACAAGTATTGGAGGGTATGTTACAGGTAGGATCTTGTGCCCGAACCTGGAAGCTAAGCAGAGTTTAAAACAGGGTTTGTTGTTATGTGCCTTCACATTGTTTCCCACTTATGGCAACCCTAAAGTGACCCTATTACAGGGTTTTCTCGGCAAGCTTCTTCAGGTTTGCCATTGCCATCCTCTGAGTATAAGAGAGTGTGACTTGCCCAAAATCGCCCAATGCATTTCCATGGCCAAGCTGGGATTCGAACCCTGGTCTCCAGAGTCTTAGTCCAATTCTCTCTCTCTCTCTCTCTCTCTCTGGCTTTGCTTCGTGAATGAAGATTCAGTAAGGATTCATCCCGTGTTTTGTACAAGCGCGTTGATGACTAAAAAGGCCAATCTGGGATAAACAGATCCGGTTGCAGAAAGCACAGCAGAAAGTCTCCTTAGGTGATGTTTCCGGGTTGCGGTTCTTTCTGAGTTGTCATTTCTTTTCGAGACTCATTCGGTGTGAGCTTTCAAAAAAGGCTGCAGCATTGTGGATAGTGCGTCTCCATGCCTCCCAATACAAGGCCAGGGCAGACCATTGTTGGTGATCAGTTTGGCTGAGCCTGAGATGTTGTTTCAGGGAGTCCTTGTATCTCTTCTTTGGGGCACCCCTCTTATGCTGTTGACCTGTGGCAAGTTCACCGTAGAATACTATTTTGGGGAGGCGATGGTCCTTTATCCTAGAAACATGTCCTGCCCAGCGCAGCTGTGTCCTCAATAGCATGGCCTCAATGCTGGTGATCCCTGCTTGCTCAAGGACAGCAACATTTGTCACATAGTCAGTCCAGTGTATATTTAGAAATGTCCAATGCTCAAATCACTATGCAACTCTGGTTACTGTTTTAGTGATTGCGTGGGAAACCATCAATGAATGAACTAGGTGCTGTAGGCTGTAGTTCAGAGAAATAAAATGGCAAAATGACTTCTGAAGATTCAATGCCTAAGAAAACCCTATGAAACTCATGGCTTCACAATAAGTTGGCAAACAATCTGAAGACACACACACACACACACACACACACACACACACAGAGAGAGAGAGAGAGAGAACTATGTTACAGAAACACAAAGAAATCCTGTTAGAGAACTGTGAAAATGAATCTCTGGGCACCAGCAAGAGTGTTCCAACATAAAGCTTTTTGTGGGTTTTTCAGGCTATGTGACCCTGTTCTGGAAACATTTATTCCTGATGTTTGGCCAACATCTGTGGCTGGCATCTTCAGAAAATGCTGGCATGGAAGTATTCTCTTCCATGCCAGCATACTCTGAAGATCCCAACCATAAATGATGCCCAAACATCAGGAATAAACTCTTCCAGAACACAGCCACATAGCCCGAAAAACCCACAACAAGCTATGGATGCCGGCAGTGAAAGCCTTTGACTTCATATTGTTCCAATAAACTCTGAGCATTTCTGATGCTCATCAGGCACTCCCATTGTGCTCTGGCCAGTACCCCCCAATGGGACACTGGCCTAATTCTGATTTAGGAAAACCTGGAAGAACATCAAGGGATAAATGGGACTTTTGGAAGTCCTCCAAAAAAACTTAATCAGATGCATTCAAAATGCATCTGAACAATAAAATGTTCAGCCCAGATTTGTACTGGGATTACTTTCGCCGTCTGATGAACCCCATAGTTTCATTGCATCCTCATTACCAAACAAGAAAACAAGAGGAGTAACTTGTTCCTTGTAGCAACATCACTTGTAGCGTGTTATCTCCACATTGCTTCTGAGATGGAGGAGCCCAGAAAATAAAAGTTTAGAAAGGATGAGGGTGGATGATTTATAAATCTAAAAATATAGGGTCTGAACAGACAGGCCAAAATAAAGCTACTTCGGGTCACTTTGGAGGGATGCTATTTATATGATGCATGTGTCCTCAGAGGCTGGAAGCCATGCCAAAGCCAAGCTGTTGGGGGTGCTTTGATTGTGATTTCCTGCATGGCAGGGGGTTGGACTAGATGGTCCTTGTGGTCTCTTCCAACTCTACGATTCTATGATTCTATTATTCTATTCCAGTCCTAAGGACTGGTGCACAGCTTTGGTGCAGCTTCAGGTCTCTTAAGATGTGTGTATCATTTAAACAGCATACCTCAAAAGTGACCCGAAGTAGCTTTATTTTGGCCTGTCTGTTTGGGCCCATAAACACAGTTGCAAAGGCGGAATTTGATCTCTTGCCATAGATGGACATTTCCAGCAGTCGTTCCAACTGCACAGCATCAGACATCAGGTGTATTTAGGAGGAGTATAGCCTGCATTGTTTGCACCCATGGGGACTCTCAAATTGCCTGCTATAATTTCGCCACTTGGGCCTGCAAGGGAATGATGGTGCTCCATGAAGGGACGGAGAGAGACGATACTGTTCTCCAACTCCGCAGTCCCCAAATTGCCTTGCAAGAGGTCACTCTTGGCAATCCCACAAACCCACACTTGTCAAGGAGAGGGCTGCGATCTGTGTATGCAACCTCAATTTACCGATAACATTACACTGTTTTTTCTCTCTCTCCCCAGCGCCTTGCGAGGGAGTCTGTGAATTTGTGGGAAAAAGATATTCAATACCAGGGCATTTGCGAACAATGAAGAAAATGACAGATCTCTCTTCCGAGGATATAACACACACCTTGTCCGCATTTCCCTTGTACGCGTTTAAAAGGCTGCCAATCCCACATTTCCAGATAAGTATGGGACATTACATGTATTCACTGGCCGTTTAAGTTATTTTAAAGTTTTAGGTTACTGCCTTAATTGCAAAGTCTTAATTTCCTGCTCTTACCAAAGCCACAATATGAATTCCATTCCCATTGTTATAATTTCCTGATACAACCTGGCTACAATTTAGCACTCAACTGAATTCCATTATGAAAATTTGCCTTCTATCATGAAGAATATAGCACCGAAAATGCTTACCTAGCATGGATGGAAGGACTTGTTCAGTTTGCTTGATTGCTACCAGTGCTCACTCTTTCTTTCTTTCTTTCTTTCTTTGGACACGGTGAGGGAAGAGTTTCTCTCTCTAACAAGATAATGCAAAAAAAACCTATTTTCTCAATGAGTGACACCCCAGGTATATGAGAGATATAGAAACACACGACCTTCACAAAAGTTAATTAAATTTAGAAAAGAGAAAGAGAGAGAGAGAGAGAGAGAGAGAGGACAAACCAATTCTTTCTAAGAAGTTGATATCACTGATTGTTCTTTCCTGAATCCATAATAGTGCCATGGATGGGGCTAGAACGAAATCCTCAAGGTCCCCTTGAGAAATGTTCGTCTATGAACACAAGATTTGGAAGCTTACTTTCTTTGAGGGAAATGGGCTCCCCTCCAAATAAACTTGGATCAGGATAGAGATAGGTTTTTGGATGAGCATGAAATATTGCCAATTCTTTAAATCTATTTCTGAATTATTTGGGAGGGGGGTGGATACAATGTAAAATTGATTTTCAGGGCTTCTCTCTCCTTCACGTAGAATGATATGCATGGATAAAGCCAAAAATCTACTCTAGATAGGTGTGTTGTGCTCATCTTACTTCTGTGACTGCAAATTGAATTCAAAGTGGATGTGAAAAACAAAGTGGATGTGAAAGACAACAACAAAATATTGCAGCATTGATGGAGCCAGCCAGCCAGCCATGTTCTCTTCTAGGATATTCCATTTCATTTGACTCTTTGTTGTTGTTGTTGTGTGCTTTCAAGTTGTTTTCAACTTATGGCTACTCTAAGACAAACCTATCATGGGTTTTCTTGGCAAGATTTGTTCAGAAGAGGTTTGCCATTGCCTTTCCCTCCGGCTAAGAGTATGTGACTTGCCCAAGGTCAGCCAATGCGTTTCATGAGTAACTTTGGGCAAGGTAGATGCTCTCACCCCAATTCCCCTGTTTTCTATTCTTCCTCTAAGTGTAAGTCAGCCTTCCATGGATGCTGGGCAATGCTAAGTCCTCATTGATTTATATATGTGTATGTGTCATTATGTGTCATTGTGTGTGTGTGTTTCTTAGGCAGTGAAGGCTGGCAGCTTCTATCGTCCCAATCACACAGCAGAAATAAGCCAGTTTGACTACTTTATCACATTGAAAGGTTAACCAAAGGTTAATCCAGGGTCATCCAAGCTATTTTCGCAAAACATTTTCAAACGATGTCACAACGTCGCATGCAAACAGAAGGCAATCCAACCACAATCGTAAGACATCCCAGGAATAGCTGAATTTGGAAAAATATCGACTTTATAAATCCTTTCCCACTGCGAATTCTCAGTCAATTCACATTTGCATTGGTATGAAACGCATCACCAGTTCAGCCATGGCACAAACACGCTAATTTGAAATCAAGACTTACTTGTGATTTTATTCACATTCGCACAGCTTTCTCTTTCGGACAGATGCTGTGTTCCTCTGTGCATGTTATAAACTACTACATAATTTCTTGCATTTTCAGATTCCCCCCCCCCTTGCTTCTTCTTTTGGGACAGTGATGCATTCCACCATGTGAAAAAGTCCCAAGTGAGATTAAACTATCAATCAAATTTAAAATAATTAAAACCATTATCATTAAAAAGAAAACAAGAAATGGAAAACCCAACACATTATGCAAGGCCCTTTCACTCTGTGCAATTCAGCTTCAGCCCTGAAGGCCTGCCAAAACAAATAAGTCTCCAGCTGCCTAGGAAGGATAGTAAGTAGGATGCAAATCTGAGCTCTCTAGGATGGAAGGGAGTTCAAGACCTTGGGAACAGTCACCAAGAAGGCTTTCACCCATGTTCCTACCAGACGTATCTCTAAGGATGGTGGGACAAAGAAAAGGTGTCCACAAGATCTGAAAACATATGTAGGCTCAGCTTATATGGGAGAGCCTGGCCCTTCAATATGGATTGCCCTTTTCTCCCCTTTGACTCACAAATGCAGATATTCACCAACGTCAGATATATTTTGTGAACAAAAGTACGACTGCCGACTCCCACAGGTGTCTTTGCAACACCAGTTTAAAAACAAAACACAGCATTCGACCCTAGAACAAACAAATCATCCCTGCATGCAATCTACTGACAGTAGTTTCTTTTGGGGGAGAATTGATACATTATTGTGCATCTGAGGATCATTGCCCAAAAGACAGCAAAATCTCTCTTATAAAATGTAAATGATATTTTAATTAATCCCCCCCTACACACAAACACCATTTAAAAAATAAGACTTCATTTAGTCCATTTAGAAAGGGACCTTTTTTTCTTCTTTTGGACAGTATTCTACTTGCGGCACTGAGAGTCCAAGCCGCCTTCCTCTCCGAGTTTTCCTTCCCGCCTTATTGTCTATTCTGTGCAGCTATTTAAAATATGTTGAATATCAACAATAGATTTTGCGAGCCTATTGTCAACTTTTGTATGAAGCAATCTTGCTTGAATGAAGACGATCCCAGGGCTTTTTCTTCCCTGCTCGGTGCCGGCGTCGGATTCCTGCTTGAATGTGAGGAACTGATAACGGGACAAATTTTGACTTTGCGTTATTGCATTTCATCCGCATTATTCATTTTGGTCGAAATCTTTTCGGGGGGAAAAATCAGCACAGCAAATTGCACGGCGTACCAGGTAAGCACTCATCTCCTAGAGAACTAGGGGAGGGAGGGAGATGCCCTGTCTGTCTTGTTCGGTTTAATTATACATGTGTTTATGTTATGGAAAGCTGGTTCGACAAACCGCTACATTTACCTGATAGCTTGTGTGCCTTAAGACCTGTCTAAGATCATAGGAGAAGGTGGCGATGCCTGATGAATATTGGATTACCTTCGGCTTTGCTTTGGGGCATGCTTACACTGAGAGTAATTTGGGCTGCAATCACTGGAAGATAATTTTAGTCAGGATGGAACTATCTTCTCACCTTTTTAGATGGAAACTCATGTTTTTCTCCTTTGCATCAGAATGCAAATAATGCAGCATTATTTCACCATGCCTAAGATTTTATCACCATGTTGTTTAAAATGCCTGTTGTATCTGCAAGAACTCAGTTGCTGAGAGGTGTCCCAGGTGGAAAAGATTTATGTGTGACTAAAAACTTGTTATATTGCCATAGCTATATATCATGCAAAGTTTAACAGTTTGTCTGTTTAGGCTGTACCTTTCTATATCTGGACCAAAGGAACATTAGATTAGATATTTATATATTTATTTGTAAATTCCTAAACCCAAAGGTAATCTTGCTGAAACAGACAAATCTGTCCTCCAATTTTTTTGTTAAGAAAGCATCTAATTTACTAATGTAGTTTCCAAAGACTAAGTGGATAGTTTCACTATCACTAATTTGCAGTTAGGTCTCTGTTGAAATAGAGTCCATATTCCTAAACTGGCTCCAAATAATCTACATCAAGCTATATAGAAGCTATGTAAATATGCTACTTATAAATGCTGAACGGATAAAAGACATGGAATTAACAAGGCTTCTAGGGTGGGCAATCTTGCACCACTGACATGTTAGTACATTTTGAATGAACTTTGAGCATATTGAATGGCTTGGCAATGCACTAAACAGCAGACCCTTGGATTTATGGGCATGGTATGAAAAGGCATTCACCAAAGGTCCTTAAAGACATTTGTAGTGGAATCCCCTCAGTCATATGTCTTGCTGTGTTTAGTGCAGCTTAATCTCAGGAAAGCTGTGCACCTAAAGTGTCCTATCATAAAACAATGGGCCTTTTTTATGGATAAGACACTGAATAAAAGAAAGACATAGCCACGTCAGTCTGGAATATCAGTATACAAAGGGATCTTGCAGCACATTTGAGACTAACTGTGCAAAAGAAGTTGTAGCATGAGCTTCCACAGACTTGAGCTGCATCCATACAGCAGAAATAATCCATTTGGAGACCACTTTAACTGCTATGACTCAATGCTATGGGATTGTGAGACGTTTGGCCTTCTCTGTCAGAGAGCTCTGTTGTCATGACAAACTACAGATCCCAGTAAGATATGGCAGTTAAAGTGGTATCAAACTGGATTATTTCTGCAGTATGGATGCAGCCTTAGTCTACTTCCTCAGATGAACGGAGTAAGGTAGTATAGTCTTATTAGATTATAACAAGTTTTGTAGTTTTGTTTCTGTACAAAAGTTCATGCTACAGCAAATGTGCTGCAAGATCCCTTTGCATACTGAACGAAAGAAAGAAGAGCAAGCCGGAATGGCCTTTTTTCACAATGGAGGGAAGACAACTGTGACTTCTATGCAAAAAGCAAGTGTGGCTTCACACATTCCTAAATTGTCTGGAATCAAGGGAGCAAAATAAAGTGCCCTTGTTCAGGATGGTGAAACCCCAAGTAGTTTCTGAAGTCTACTAAAATCAAACTTCTCCAAACTAGATAAGAGAATAGAAGATAAACTGAAATGTGCCATGAGTTAATGGTGCAAAATGGTAGTAGGAAGTAAGAGGCAAAATCCATTCAAGCTCCTAAATTCTGTTATCTTGTTTTCTCCAAACCCTTCCTTCCTTCCTGTTCCCTTTTCATTAGCTATAAATGGAGCAGAAAAGCTTACTTGAAACAACAGGTATCTAGGGGAAAACGTGATGACTGAACACAAACTTTGGAGACAGAAGGTTTTGATTTTGATCCTGGCCACCATTTCTAACAAGAAAAGGGTCTGAAAGTGACTGATGGGAGAGATTTCTGGCCAGAGATGATACTGAGCTGAATGTGGACATGGTATAATAGTGCTTCCTATGTTCACATGTCAGCTTCTAACCAGGACAGCAGCAAAGCAAAACTCAGAATTCAGCTAATTCATTTTATAAAATAATAGAGTCTTCTTGGCAAGATTTGTTCAGATGAGGTTTGCTATTGTCTTCCTTAGAGGCTGAGAGCATGTGATTTACCTAAGATCACCTAGTAGTTTTCATGGCCAAACTGGAAATCAAGATCTGGCCACACACAATTTGCAGGAATGTGGATATTTTTGTGGTGGTGGGGAGACTCCTTATGCGCCTCAGAAAAAAGCTTCACCGTTTTTACCAGAGTATCCATGGAAATCCACAGAAATCCACATAATAATAATAATAATAATAATAATAATAATAATAATTTATATTCCGCTTAATCTCAGGGAATCCAAGTGGATTATCACATGTGTGGTCATCCATCTGCTTCATATGAATTCACATGTGAATTTTTGGCAGAGGGAGGGTGAATCGGTGTGAATCAACGTGAATTGGTGCAGGAAAATGAAGACAATGAACCGTTGATAAGAATGTGCAAAAATCCACAGCAATGTGCATCATGCATTTACATGTAGACAAGCCTCAAGTCACCCAGCCACTCAGGTTTTGCAAACTCAGGGCCTGGCTTGCTGGACTGAGTCTATTCATCTGGAATGTGGTCTTCCTTGTTTCTTACTGCCTTGTAACTTCCCAAGCACTGTGGTTGTCTCTAGTGAGTCATGTCTTCTCATGCTAAGTCCAAAGTACCACAGTCTCATCTTGTTCTCTAGGGAGAGCTCTGGCTTGATTTGCTCTAGGACCCATTTTTTGGTCTTTTTAGCAGTCCACGGTATCCATAGAAGTCCTCTCCAGCACCGCATTTCAAATGAGCTGGTTTTCCTTCTATCAGCTTTCTTCACTATGCAGCTTTCACAACCATGAACCATAGAAATTGAAACTCCTGAAAGATGGCCATCCAATGTCTTTTTAAAGCTCTTCAAAGGAGAGTCCATCACCACCACCACAAAGCATTATATTCCATTGTTTTACAGTACTTAGAGTAAAGAAGGTAGTATCTCTTATCTTGTCATTTGAATCCATTGCTCTTTGTCCTAGTCTCTAGGGCAGCAGGAAACACGCTTGCTCCATCTTCCATATGAAGTCCCTTCAGATATCTGAAGATGGGTCTTAGTCTTCTCTTCTCCAAGGTAAGCATACCAAAATGACATAAGCAAAGGGATCTTGTAGCACCGTTGAGACTCACTGAAAGAAAGAAGCTGATAGACCATGCCATGGACCTGAGGAAGTATGTTCAAGTCTACAAAAGCTCATGCTGCCAACTTCTTTCTTTCAATGAGTCAGAAAGGTGGTACAAGATCCCTTTGCATACTGATTTACCAGGTTAAAACAGCTATGTTTTTGAATTCAAAATCCACTAAGTCAGTCTTCATAAGGCTTGGTCTCAAGACTGTTGACCATCCTGATCCCCCATCTCTGGACATCTTTCCATTTAACCATTTCCGTCTTGAATTGTGATGTCCAGAACATGTATTAGAACAATGTACAAAGATCACTTCAAAAGAGGTATTTTCACCAAAACAAGTAAGAAACTCCACCACAATAGTATTTTTACAAAATGAGGAATGGACTTCTGACATGAAAATTTCTATCTTCCCACCTGCTTTCCCAGGATTTTGTATTTTGGGGACTAGTTGGCACAGAGGTCCTACTCATGGCAGATTGGCTCCTCAATCCAGGCTTTAGAAGATGCTCCAAGGTGTGGCAGGCTAGTGTATTCCCTAAACCATATTCTCTTTCTCCTGTAGTTTTTCAAGGTTACTGTTTGGGGATTCTTCCTCCTTTTCCCCTTTTCTGACATATTATCAATTATCCTGCCAGAAGACAGATACTGGACTTTCTAGCGTCTTCTTTTTTTCTTTTAAAATAGGAAGCCCACTTTAATTAAACCATCAGTAACTGGACCTAATTATTCCCGACAATATTTAATTAATGTTTTTATAGCTACCTCATGCAATTAAGATTTCTTTAATAAGACCTTCTGTGACATTAAAATAGATGACCTTTATCTTCCTTATCGAGCCCACTTTGACAATCCAGATTTGTCATTTCCACTAAAAGGTGCGGCCGGACTCAATCGAACAGGCCGTAAAATTAATCTGCCAAATTAGACTTGTTTGTTTCTTCTCCTTTCAACTCCAAGCTTAATAAGTTAAGTCTTTTAATTAGCAGTGGTTGTACAACGGTGCCACACTATGGTTCTAATTATTACCAAAAGAGTATTTCTATAGTGTATCAAGGGACGGCACGTGAGCACACATGCACAGCAAAAGGAGGTGATAGTTGGAGATCCGTTATTAATCACGACGACGGACTCAATCTTTAAGATACAGCGAATAATGAACCATCCCATTAATAATATCTGGCCATCATCAGAAAACTGACAGTTCTAAGAAGGCTTTTGTTTCGGCTCCAAAATGAATTGCAATAAAGTTAAGGCTGATTCACACATACTCACCTGCCCCTCAGGGATTCTTTGCATTGTTACTCTGGGTGTCTCTGTTATGGATCATGTTCATTCCCAGTTCTACCATTCAGTAGAACGGGTGGTCATCCGAGGTGACGTATTTTGGGTGCTGGAAAGAAGTAACTTGTTAGTTACTTATTTTATTAACAGGCATCAGATTCTTGTTGCTTAGGCCCAACTAAAGTAGATATGGAGTCGAAAGCTTTCATGGCTTTCATCCATAGTTTTTTTGTGGGTTTTTCGGGCTATGTGGCCATGTTCTAGAAAAGTTTCTTCCTGACATTTCGCCAGCATCTGTGGCTGGCATCTTCAGATGCTGGTGAAACGTCAGGAAGAAACTTTTCTAGAACATGGTCACATAGCCCAAAAACCCCACAAAAAACTAAAGTAGATATGCCTGTGTGTTGCATGCCTTCAAGTCATTTCTGACTCGCGGTAACCATAAAGTCAACATACATACATATCTTATTCAGTCAATGACCAGCAAAAATACAAGCATGATGCGTAAGTACAGCAATAAAGTGAATATCTCATGGAGTTTTCTTGGCAATGTTTGTTCAGCGGTGTTTCCCATTGCTTTTTTCTGAAGCTGAGAGAGTGTGACTTGCCCAATGTCACTCAGGGGTTTCCATGGCCAAGCAGGGATTTGAAACCTGGTCTCCCAGGATCCTAGTACACTCCCAAACCACTACACCATACTGGGGCTACATCTGCACTGCAGAAATAATCCAGTTTGACACCACTTTGAGTGCCATGATTCAGTGCTATGGAATTCTGGGAACTGTAGTTTGCTGTGGCATCAGAGCAAAACGATAGTTCCCAGAATTGTGTAGCACTGAGCCATAGCAGTTAAAATTGTGTCAAACTAGATTATTTCTGCAGTGCGGATGCATGTCATGGGAGGGAGATGTATTTCAGTCTTTCAGAGACGGAATGGAAGTTATTGGTCGATGTGAACAACTGTGGAGAGTTTGGTGACCATTCTCCCTATCACTCCATGCAATCCCAAATGTGGAATGTGACAATACTCTTGGCCCAACATGAAGTGACATCAAATCACTTCCAGTTTTCAGAATCAGCTAATTTTTTAGTTTTCCTGAAATTTCAAGACAGTTGTAGGAAGCCGAGGAAGAAAGCAAGTGGACACAATCTACTGGGGTTTTTTTTAGCCATTTGTAGGGTTTACCTTCATGTTTCCTACCTGAAATTTTCCCTGAACTTTTTTTAAAAGGTCAAGAGTCCCTTGGAGAAACTTGGGGGCCACAGTATGGAATCCTGGGAGCCACATTTGGCTCATGGGCTTCGCTTTCCCCACTTCTGCTTTAGATGGACCAGGGCTTTGACTTGATGTATGGCTGCTTCCTAAGATCTTACAGCAAATGGAACAATCAGGTGCAGAGCTCTGACAAGTTATTTATGTGGCCTACGGCTCCCATAACCCCCCAACAAGTATGGCTGCAATAGTTCCAATAAGTCACTTTTGCAAGCTTATGTCCTCACCTTTATCATCATCCATCATCACAATCTGATCAGAAAGGGTTCACAAGGTTCAACGTAATCTGGGGACACTGGGCATACTTGTGCATGACCCATCCAGAAAGACACAGTCCATGGGCATCCATGTTCTTGGAGGTACAGATTGCATCTATGGGGTCCTTCTCTTCTTCTCGCACCCTGTATTTGCTTTTCCTCCGTTGGAAGGAAGGACCGATGCCTCCTGGAACTAATCAGCAGCAAAGGCAGCACTTATGTCAAAGACATCTGTAATCCTATCAAAGAAAAATGAGCAAAAATTGAGAAAAATGGGAGGCATACCTCCTGGCAATTATCTTCCGCGCTATCATACTTTTCTTATTAGCGCCGCAGACAAAAGGCAGGCTGCCTATTTTATTAAAATGAAGCCGAGCAAAGTATTTGATTTTCCTTTTTCCGTCCAAAAAGAAAAAGAAAAATTACATCGTGAAGCTCGATTTTGTCATATTTACTCTGGTGGTAACATTTCCACTCATGCAAAGCAATGGTGGGGAGGGGGCAGATTGTCTCCCTTCCACCAAGTAAAGAAAGAAGCAGGGATGAACTGACCAAGAATTAAATACTTTTTCCTCCAAATACAGTGGGTTCCCGGTATCCCAAATACAGTGGGTTCCCGGTATCCAATGATGTTTGGTTCCAAGACCCACCCTGGATACCCAAATTCAGGGATGCTCAAGTCCCATTGTATACTATGACACAGTTAAATAGTGTCATTTATATGAAATGGCAAAATGAAGGCTTGCTTTGGGGAATTTTAAAAATATATATATTTTAAAAACCATGGGTGGTTGAATCTGTGGATGCAGAATCCGTGGATACCAAGGGACCACCATATTGCTTTCAAGATGCTGCAGGAGATTTAGGGAGGAAAGGAAAAAGATGCTAAGCTGTCCTTCAAGGTTCAAGAAGAGAATTCAGTGCCAGCCCTGGTGTTATGCAGAATGGGCATTTGCCCCAAGCAGCAGATGTCAAAAGTTGAACTTGACAGCAAGAACTTGGTGCCTCTTTTCTGGGTCCCAAGGAGGAAATCTCAGGATGAGAGTACTTCCTTGGAAAGGGTGGCTGAAAATGGATAGGTGGGTGGAATTTGTATTTATTTATTAGACATGTTTTTGATTCATTTGTTTTAATTTATATACTGTACTGGTTTACTGGCACATGATCCTATCACCCCTATATTAAAACTGCTAGACATCAGACACCACTCATCATAGAAGTCCAGCCTTCTAGGATGCTTCTACTCAGAAATAAGTGTCACTGTTGTTTTCAAATGGTTTGCTCCCTATTATATTCTGTTATAGAACCGCAGCCTTAATCACTTCATCAACTAAAACTCACAGTACCAAATCCTTTAATTGGTTTATGTCTTTCATATCACTGTGAATTAATAGAAGACACAGGATCTACTCCAGTTTAGCCACTAGCCCCAGTCCTGTCTTAGTTCCAGCTAGAACAGACCCATTTAATGGGATTAACCTATATGTGAATTCACAACTCAACCACTGATTTTTACTCTACATTGGACTAACCAGGAGGTTCCAGACTGCCATGTGTATTTCTTTGTTCCCCTGCTTTTCTCTTTGATGCATTTCTGATAACAAGTAATGAAACGGGTCCCTCTTGCTGCTGTTGTTGTTATGACCATACTTGTGCATGACCCATCTCCAACACTGACCCTAAGGGTTTTCCTGGCAAGATTTTTTTCCCAATGGGGTTTATTGTTGCTTTCCTCTGAGACGGAGAGAGTGAACGTGCCTCAGGTCACCCAGTGGGTTTCTGTGGCTGAGTAAGGATTCATCCTCTGGGTTCCTAGACTCTGAGGCTGTATCTACCCTGCATAAATAAGGAGTTTCACATTGCTTTAAGTGCCATGGTTCCATACTATAGAATTCTGAGATGTGTATTTCGTTCTAGCATCAGATTTCTCTGATGGAGAGGGCTAAATATCTCACAAAAATATACATCCCAGAAGTCGGTTGGATGGAGCCCTGACAGTTAATGTGACGTCAAACTGCATTAATTCTTCAGTGTGGATGCAGCTGGAGTCCAAACTGCATTGCAGCCATTGGCTCCAAAAAAGTAAGTTGTTCCTCTTCTAAGGCTGAGGCTGCATCTGCACTGCCAAAATAATCCAGGCTGACTCATCTTTAACCACAGTGGCTCAATGCTATGGAATCCTGGGACTTGTAGTTTTGTGAGACATTTAGCCTTCTCTGTCAGAGTGCTCTGGTGCCAAAATAAACTACAAATCCTGGGATTCCATAGCATTAAGCCATTGCAGTGAAAGTGGTGCCAAACTGGAATATTTCCGCAGTGCGGATGCAGCCTGAGAGGGGAAGATTTGCTCGACATCACGCAGTGGGTTTCCATGCTGAGGAGGGAGTTTTAAGATGCTTCCTCAGAGTCCAAGTCCGGCACTCGAGGCACAACATCGCAATGGCTCATTGGCTCTTCCTAGGGACAGCGCCCATGTTAGCGATGAAGATAGAGTGGGAATGTGAAGGATTAGTGGGCTTAATGTACTGGCAAGAGGTTTATCAATAGTGACAATTCTCACAGTGCTTAATCAAACATGAAAGGCAAGTGTCGGGTTCGGGAACAATAAAAGCAAACAGACTGTCTTGTCAGGACATGTCAATTTATGGCAGACTATTGCACTGAGATGCAGCACAGCCATGGGGAAACTGCCTCGAGTTGGGGTTTCGAGAAAGTCCTGCCATCTTTGGGGCGGGAAAAAAAAGATAATTTTTCCAAATTCAGAGAAGTATGTGAAGTTGAAGGCTTTCATGGCTAGCATCCATAGGTTTTTTGTGGGGTTTTGGGGCTACATGGCTATGATCTAGAAGCGTTTATTCCTGACGTTCCACCAGCATCTCTGGCTGGTGTCCTTCTCTGAAGATGCCTGCCACAGATGCTGACAAAACATCAGGAATAAATTCTTCTAGAACATGGCCACGTAGCGTGAAAAACCCATAAAAAAACTATCAAAGAAGTATCTTCGTAAGACTACAGCTCCCAGAATCCCTCTGCCAGCATGGGCCCTGATCCACAACTTTGTTGCTGTTGTGTGCCTTCATTCCGACTTACGGCGACCCTAAGGCCGTATCCTGGGATTTTCTTGGCAAGATTGGTTCGGAGAGGGTTTGTCCTTGTCATCCTCTGAGGCTGAGAGTATGCGACTTGCCCAAGGTCACCCAGTGGCCGAGCCAAGATTTGAACCGTGGTCTTCAGGGTCATAGTCCAATACTCAAACTGCAACACTACACTGGGTCTCACTGTTAAACTACAGCTATCAATATCCCTCTGCCAGCATGGGCCACTATCCACAGCTTCAAAGGGACCATATTTGGCTTAGAGGAGGGAATCTAGGTAATTGCGGCATACTCACAAAAAGTCAACACGGGTTTCAGAGAAAGAAGTCATGCCAGACAAACCTGATTTCTTTCTTTGATAAAATTACCAACTTGGTAGATGAAGGGAATGGTGTGGATATAGTATATCTTGATTTCAGCAAGGCCATTGACAAGGTTTCTCATGACATTCTTGCAAACAAACTTGTAAAATGTGGGATAGACAAGGTAACTGTTACATGGATTTGTAACTGGTTGACTGGCCAAAGCCAAAGGATGCTCAACAATGGCACTTTTTCATCCTGGAGAGAAGTGACCAGTAGGATCCCACAGGGCTCTGTCCTGGGCCCAGTGTTATTCAACATCTTTATCAATGAATTGGAGGACAAAATTGGGGGAATACTTATCAAATTTGCAGATGACACCAAATTAGGAGGAATAGCTAATACTCCAGAGGACAGGATCAAAATTCAAAATGACCTGAATAGACTAGAAAGCTGGGCCAAAGCTAACAAAATGAAATTCAACACGGAGAAATGTAAGGTACTGCACTTAGGGTAGAAAAATAAAATGCACAGATATAGGATGAGAGACACCTGGCTGAATGAAACTACATGTGAAATGGCTCTGGGAATCCAAGTAGACCACAAGTTGAACATGAGTCAACAGTGCGATGTGGCAGCTAAAACGGCCAATGCAATTTTAGGCTGCATCAATAAAAATATAGCGTCTAGATCAAGGAAAGTAATAGTGCCACTGTATTCTGCTTTGGTCCGGCCCCACCTGGAATATTGTGTCCAGTTCTGGGCACCACAATTCAAAAAGGGAATTGATAAACTGGAGCCATGTGTCCAAAGGAAGGCAACTAAAATGATGAAGGGTCTGTAAACCATGTCCTATGAGGAACAACTCAGGGAGCTGGGGATGTTTAGCTTGGAGAAAAGAAGATTAAGAGGTGATATGATAGCCCTGTTTAAATATTTGAAGGGATGTCATATTGAGGAGGGAACAAGCTTGTTTTCTGCAGCTCCAGAGAACAGGACCTGGAACAATGGATGCAAGCTACAGGAAAAGAGATTCCACCTCAACATTAGGAAGAACTTCCTGACAGCGAGGGCTGTTCGACAGTGGAACATACTCCCTCGGAGTGTAGTGGAATCTCCCTCCTTGGAGGTCTTTAAGCAGAGGCTGGATGGCCATCTGTTGGGGATACTTTGATTGAGAGTTCCTGCATGGCAGAATGGGGTTGGACTGGATGGCCCTTGTGGTCTCTTCCAACTCTATGATTCTATGAGCTATCAATAGTCACAAAAGCAACTTTAAGAGATGTCCATCTTGTGCTGCCTTTTCAAACTCCCCTGAAAAACTAAATACTGAGCAGGTTAATGGATGATCATTTTATTTTGGGGGGTGCATTAGAGTGGGGTAGGAAGTGGAGAAAGGAAAATAAAATAAAATATCGGGGTCCCCATCTCTGCAGGATGGGTGGGTGGAAATGTGTGCTTAATGTGTGCATACATAAACAACTGACTAATGGCTCATTTAGCTATTCACACACCTGTTAAAACTTGTATGTGCCCATCAGGGTGGTAATGGCACATGCAAATGGTGACTGGGATCAGCATATTTTATGCAAGGCCTAAGGCAAGGGAGCCAATGGCTGGGCTTGGCCCCTGGATGCCAAATAAAGTGTTTTTTTTTGGGGGGGGGGGGGAATCAAGTGATTTAAGGAGTCAAGTGCAATTAGGAATCTAGGAACTGAGTTTCATCTATAATTTGCTACTATCACTAAGAAAGCATCTCTCCTTTTTTTTTCCTTCTCCCACCCCACTATCATCTTTTTTTGTTTTCTGTTATGCAGCTCTGTAATTGATCCAATCACTAACAGGAGGGGAAAATGCATGCTTAATTAATTAATGATTACAGTCCTTACCTTTTGTAAAAAGGGGGAAATGACACCCATATATTTTGCACTGGACATTGCTACAGTGCACCCTCTTCTGGCACCAGTGTGCACTTGCTCCCTTAACCTGGCCTGCAAGAAAGCTAAAATTAGGTTTTTAAAACATTAAAAAAAAAATCAGGAGCACTTTATTAGGCACCACTCTTATCAGAACTGTTATTAAGAAAACTCAAATGTCGCACAAGTGGGAAAGTGGTACAACACTCAAACCACTATGCCACACTGGCTCTTACAAGATCCCTTTGCACACTCATCCACCTTGTGCCCATGCCTATGTTCATTTCCTTAAGGACAACAAGGAAATGAAGGCAAGCAAGCTATCGTGATATTAATATTTACAGTGATGACTTGCAAAATCATGCCGATAACCAGGGATTTAAGACAGAAACAGCCCTTTAACCCTCATGGCCTAGGATTCTTTTGGAATGCTAGATAAAATAAGAAATAAACCCTGGAAGTGAAGAGGATTGATAGTTTTTTTGTGGGATTTTTGGGCAATGTGGCCATGTTCTAGAAGAGTTTGTTCCTAACGTTTTGCCTGCATCTGTGGCCAAACGTCAGGAATAAACTCTTTTAGAACATGGCCACATAGCCCAAAAAACCCACAAAAACTACAGATGCCAGCCATGAAAGCCTTCAACTTCACAAGAGGATTGAATTGAGGCTGTCATCCTTTGGCCACATCATGAGAAGGCTGGGTTCATTTGAAAACATAATAATGCTTGGAAAGCTGGAGCGGTGCAGAAAGATAGGAAGCTAGATGGATAGACCCAATTCAGGAGATCATAAATATGGATTTATAAAACTTGTAAGTAGAATAGTGGAGGACAGGGGTTCTTGGAGATGTCTACAAGGTCGCCATAGGTCAGGGATGGCTGGAGGGCAGTTAACAACAAGGACAAGAAAGATCAGAGAGGGAAAAACCCACATGGAAATGGATTTGCCTTGGGCTATGCAGAGTTCTTATGACTTAGCTGGGATTTACAGTATGCAGCATGCAACTAAAAGTCATATCTGGATTCTCCTAAAGTCTAGTATTCCATGCTGCCCAAATCACTGGATAAAGTACATTAAAATTTGAACACCAGCCATTTCCTAGAAGAGAGAGAATTATTCTGCCGCAGAGGTAGGAATCGTGTTGCCGAAATTGTTCAAGTCATTTCCAATTTATGGTGACCCTAAAATGAACCTATCATTGGGGGAGTGGCAAGATTTGATCAGAGGGCTTTTAACCTTTGTCTCCCTCTGAGGCTGAGAGAGTGTGACCTGCATAAGGTCATTGAGTGGGTTTCCATGGCTGAGCAAGGAATTTGAACCCTAGTCTCCCAGAGTCCTAATACAACAATCAAACATGGTGGCTCAGGAGTCATGTGACTCTCCAAGTAAATTTGGATTGCAAGTCCCAGGAATTCTGGCCAGTTTAGCCAAAGATGAAGAATGCTGGAAGTTGCAGTCAACAGTCTAACAATGAGAGCCAGTGTTGCATAGTGGACTGAACATTGGACTAGGACTCTGGAGACCAGGGTTTGAACCCTGGCTTGGCCATGTAAACCCACTGGGTGATGTTGGGCAAGTCAGCCTCCAAGGATGTTGGTGGCAAATCACCTCTGAGCAAATCTTGCCAAGGAAACCCCATGACAGGTTCACCTTAGGGTGGCCATAAGTTGCAAATGAACTGATGGCACACAACAACAACAATTAAAATCATACAAAAGTAAGCATTAAAATAAGAGCTCTGTCTTATCACTACTCTTAATGCCTTTAAGAAGGCTGTCAAGATGGATCTCTTCCAGCAGGCTTTCCCTGACTGACTGTCCCATTATATTGATATGGTTTGCCCTTGTCTGCCCCAGGATGCCTCATAATTATTTCTATATTAATTTTAATCTGTATTTTATAATTGCTGTTGTTTAGCTTTATAATGGGAGAGTAAGGGGATTATGTAATTTTATTTATGTATGTATCGTACATGTTGTCGATGTATTTTATTGTTGTAACCCGCCTCGATCATTTTGGAAGAGGCGGGCTATAAATAAATTATTATTATTATTATTATTATTATTATTATTATTATTAAAAGTTCCATAAAGTGGAAGGCAAAAGGAGGAGTGGAAAACCATGTGACCAGTAGCTTGAACCAACCTGAGTTTGCAAAACCTGAGCAGGGCAGTTGAATTGAGGACAAATAGCAACAACAAACAAACAAACAAACAAAAATCAAAGCGAGCAACATATACCAACTGGATGTTTGCCACAACTGGGACTGTGGAGTGCTCAACATGGATGTGTATATGGATGCGCACTTAATGGCGCAACAGTTTATATGGCGCTGCGCATCCCCAGCACTACCGCCACCCTCTCTTTCTACGAAATGAACAGCTGTAATTGAAAAGCCAGACAGTTCCTCTAGTTTATGGAAAGAGGTGTTGTTAAGAGCTGTAGCCATCTCATTCTCTCCCTATTGCAGGGCAGGCGTCTATTGTGTGTCTTTTAGAGCTAATTTCTTCTCTGATCAAAAGGCCCACATCACTGAAAAGGTAGTAATGACTATTCATTTACTTGAAATCTCCATTCTCTAGGCCGGCACATGCTTTATTTAGCAAACTGCTATTTCCCCTCTTCTTCTCCCTTTTGCTCAGAGAAAGAGCCAGAAAACTCATTGAAGGCGCTTCTAATATCAATTAAAATAAGACTATATTTTAATTATTTCTCCCCCTGCAGAAGCTTGCTTGGGATCTCAATTTGCAACGATATTCAGGGGCCAGGTCTACAATATGGACCACATCCCCAAGATGGGAATCAACATGCCCAGGGAGGTAAAACTGACATGAATAAAGAGGTTATTCTCAATGCATCAGCAAGTGAGATTTGTACAATTAGCATCTGATTTCACTAATAAACAAAATATTTCACCAAGAGGTGAGAGGGTCCCTTAAGGTCCTTAAAGCCTGCAGATGCTCTATGCCAAAAAGGAAGGAAGTGAAAAAATTAGAGGGGAAAAAAGCAAGGGGGTCCATTATTTTAATATTTGAATAGATAATGAAAGGGTTGAGGAAGCATTTAGGGGCGCAAATGCTGCATTTGTCTCGATTATCATAATCAGGAGGGGAAAACAGTGATTTATCAGTATTGCAACAATCAAAAGGAGGCGAATTATTTTTTGTGGGGCCACAATGGTGTGTTTGTGTCTGGTTTTCATAGCAAAAATAAATAGCACGGAAAGGCAAGCGGATTTCTCCCCGTACCCACAAACAGCTGTTTGTTGTTGCTGTGTGCCTTCAAGCCATTTCCAACTTACGGTGATCCTAGGTATATCCATCACAGGGTTTTCTTGGCAAGTTTCTTCAGAGGGGGCTTGCCATCGCTGTCCTCTGAGGCTGAGAGAGTATGACTTGTCTAGGGTCGCCCAGGGGTTTTGCAAGACTGAGATGGATTTGAACCCTGGTCTCCAGACTACGCCTCTGGAGACCAGGAGAAGTGGCAGCATGAGCTTTTGTAGACTTAAGTCTAATTGCATTGGAGGAAGTAGACTTAAGTTTACAAAAGCTCACGCTGCCAACTTCTTTCAGTGAGTCTCAAAAATGCAACAAGATCTCTTTGCATACTGATTTTGCAGACTTAACAGCACTATACCTTTGGATGATGATGATGATGATGATGATGATGATGATGATGATGATGATGATGATGATGATGCATTTGAGCAAGTAGAGTTAAGCCTAGGAAACCTCATGCTACCAACTTCTTTCTTTCAGTTAATCTCAAAGGTGCTACAAGATCTCTCTACATACTGATTCTGCAGACAAACACAGCTATGTCTTTAACTTTGGAGACCAGGGTTCATGGAAACCCACTGGGACAAGTCACACTCTCTCAACCTCAGAGGAAGGCAATGGCAAACCCTCTTTGAAGAAACTTGACAAGAAAACCCCACGATAGGTTTGTGTTATGGTTGCCGTAGCTGGAAATTACTTGAAAGCACAGACACACAAACACAGCAGTGTAGTGAGGTAGATATCCTTGTCTGTTCATCACTGCAGATTGCATCATAATCTACATGCCTTCTTAACTATTGAATTGTGTACTGTGAAAGACAGGATTGTCTGTGCCCAGATGTAGATCACATTATAATCTCTATATTTACATACTTATCTGTCTGTCTATTTATCTATACAGAGACATGGCACAAATCAACCAAGGCTTAGAGTTTCTTGTCAACTCAAACTCTAGATTACTGTAAAGATAACTCACTCTTTTTGCTGCTCCAGAGAATGCTTCTTGGGTTATTGCCTGAAACATAAATTGTTTTGATGGTGTAAATGGAAATAAGAATGGAATGACTGGAATATCCTAAAAGATAAAGCACCTTATTGGTGCTTTAGGACTCCTAGAAGGCAAGAGGGTTTGTGTTTGTTTTTTCCTCAGAGTTTTGCATTGTGTTTCTACCGTCTTGAAATTGGATTGTGAATCTGGCCAGAAAGACTGGATTCCTGTATGGTTTTTAATACCTTGCCTGATGAAGAAGCCAGTAGAGCTTCAAAAGCTTGCAACACGCATATTGTGCATTTTGGTTCGTCCGACAAAGGTATCACTGTTTGGTGGATTTGGGATGTTATTGGACTTTGCTATACTGTATGGACAATACTGCTACCCCTTGGATATGTTTGCAAACAGAAAAGGGTGATGAGTAAAGCTATTGTAAACAGCTTGGGGTCAGTTTAAAGGGATGGAGGGGATTAAAGTCTCTTTCTCTGTAATGCTGATAGAGGCATATTTTATTTTATTTTATTTGTGGTAGATTTGAGAATTCATCCCATTATTATTATTATTATTATTATTATTATTATTATTATTATTATTTTGTTTCCATAGTGTGGAAGGGAGTGGGTGCAGAATATTTTTAATGAGTCTTTTAAAAATATTTTAAAATTATATTTCTACCCTAAAGGCCCCAGATCCTGTCTAATCTTGAATGTTAAGCAGGGTCAACCCTGGTTAGGACTTGGAAGGGAGACCGCCAACGAACACTGGGCTCTGTTTTAGAGGAAGAAACTGGCAAAACCACCTCTGAGGATTCCTTGCCTAAGGAAACCCTGCAAAATTCATGGGGTCACCATCAGTTGACAGGCGACCTGAAGGCACATACATATATATAGTTTAATTATTTGTTATCTCTCTTGATAAAATGGGATTTTATCAAGTGACCCTGCTTGGGTGTTATTCGTAACAACAACACAGGCTTATGTATTCCTTGTTGGTGTTGTCACTCCACACATCCATGTCGATCTGGAGGAAAATCAGGTTGCATTCAGTCAGGTTTCTCCTAATACGCCTAGGATTGCAGCTTTAGGGATCAGACCAGCAAGACTTATGTCTTCAAAGCAGAGGAATTCTGTGTTGTAAAATCACAACTTTGAGCACTGTTTTTGCTTCTCAGGATAGGGGAAAACGTTTGCAAAATGCAACCGTTAAGATGCTATTTTCTGCCCTGTCTTTGCCAGGGGATGCAGAGCTCTGAGGTCCCTGAATGGCTTGAAAAATGAGAGTGGATTGAGTGTGAAATCTAAGTACATTTGCACACAGAAAGAGTGAGAACCTAAGTACATTTGGACACAGAAAGAGTGAGAAACTGGGAGTATTTTCCACTTTCCTGCTTTTCTCTGTGGATCTTCCTATTCTGAAAACTTCACTCCAGAGACTTCATTTGTAGCCTGGAGATAGATCTGCTCTGATAGGAGGAATCCTACAGTGACAAAGCCAAGTAGCTCCTGAGCATGTGCAGAGTGTTTTTTCCTCACTCGCCTTTAGGAGACACCTCCCTGCAAAAAAGAAAAAAAGTGACCTTTGGCTGCATCCGCACTGCAGAAGTAATCCAGTTTGACACCAATTTAACTGCCATGGCTCAAAGCTTTGGAAAGTTAGGATTTGTAGTTTCTAGGAGACATCTAGCCCTTTCTCTGTTAGAAAGCTGTGGTGCCACAACAAACTACAGTTCCCAGAATCCCATAGCATTGAGCCATGTCAATTAAAGCGGTGTCCAAGTGGATTATTTCTGCAGTGCGGATGCAGCATGTCATCGGCCTGTCTTCTTTAATCAGATTTAATTGAATTACAAAGAGCTGGTTAATTGTGTTTGAAAAGGCTAGTTGTCTCATTAAGGAGGAAAAGAAGGCCGACTGGAAGGTCAGATTGAACACTGTGGCTCTAAAATGCTGTTTTATTTATGGGGAAGATGATGATGATGATGATGATGATGATGATGATGATGATGATATTTGGCCTTCTTTTCTTAGAATCCTTGGCTTTGGGGGTGCCTTTTACTTTATTATTATTTTAATAATAATAATATTTTATTATTAAACTATTTTAATATTTATATTATTATTATTAATAATATTCAATATTATTATTAATATTTTATTATTATTAAAACAATAAAATAAACTATTATAAAATAATAAATATTATATAATAATAATAATAATAATAATAATAATAATAATAATAATAATAAACTATTACCATAAATATCTATTATGTAGTTACTTTCCATTACTTTTCATGTAATTCTCTTGGTAGCGTTACTTTTCAAAACGTTCCTTTTCCAAGACCACTATTCTCAGCATCCCTCTCAGGGGGGACCAGGAGCTGGTCTCCCCCAAAAAAGTTACTTTGCCAAACTCTCCTCTCCAACTACTTCTTGCAGTTTCTTCTCCTCCTGGGTGAAAAACCACCACACCTAGTGGCCTTACCTGGAGGAGACCCATTGGAAAGAAGGCTGGCTTTGGCTCCTCATCAGCCCCCTGGCTCTGGGAAGAAGCCTGCCTCATTGGTTTGAATGGGCTTCCTCTAGAGCCAGGAGGATCGTGGCTTGGTCCTTTGCGCAAAGTTGCAAAGGCTTTGCCTGGGAGGCGCGCAGCAAAGGCGCATCCTTTTGCGCAAGGGTTTGCAATTCCGTGGGTCTGGCAGGTGTGGGTCTGTGGGTCTCCATGGGTGGGGGGCATGGGGAAGAAGGGAAGGGGGTCCTTGAATTGACTGTCCCAGCCCCCTCAGGGCTTCCAGCCGCCCCCACAAAAAAAGTTCCCATTCTCTTTGTCTGCACTGCTGAGTGGTTGCCATGCAAACGGATTTTTTCTCCCCCCAAAAAAGACCTTTTCCAAAAAGAAAGGGGGGGAGAGCCCCCCTTTTTATTTCCGAGGGGGCAGCCGAGTGGAAACGAAATGGAAGAGAGAGAGAGAGAGAGAGCCAAAATTCACTTTTGCATTTTTATGTTACACTTGACATAATTTAAATTCTTCTAATTTAATTTTATTTAATATTTTAATTTAATTTTAATTTAATTTTTAATTTAATCTTTTTAATGATTTGGAATTCCCC
The DNA here is from genome assembly GCF_019175285.1 of Sceloporus undulatus. NCBI lineage: Eukaryota > Metazoa > Chordata > Lepidosauria > Squamata > Phrynosomatidae > Sceloporus > Sceloporus undulatus. The sequence continues at coordinate 33,669,024 of NC_056528.1, read as the reverse complement.
CCCCCCTTGTCAACCGCCTTGGATCCCCTCCTGGGAGAAAGGAAGCATAGAAATGAAATCAAGAAAATAATCCATCAATCAAGGCTCTTTTTCGTTTTTTGCGCATCCATCCAGCAGTCTTTTTTCTTTTTTCCAGTCCAGGATTTTTTTTGGGGGGGGAGAGATTTTGGATTTACTGATGCTGGTTTACCCCCCCCCTCCCAGAAGTAGGAGTCTTTTCTTGTTTTTGAGATGCTAGGGTAGCACCCACACTGCAGAAATGATCCGCTTCGAAACCGCTTTAACTGCCCTGGCTCCTTGCTATGGGGTTTGTCATTTAGTGAGAAATTTAGCCTTGCCTTTCCAAAGAAATCTGGTGCCCCAAGAAAGTACAACTCCTATGATGCCATAGCATGGAGCCTTGGCAGTTGAAGCGGGGTCAAAGTGGATTCTTTCTGCAGTGTGGGTTCAGAAGAGAGCTTCTCCACAGGCCTAGAGTTTCCTAAGCACCCTCCTCGCGAGTAATCTCATCCCTTCAAGAGGAATTGTCTTTGCCAACTCTTATTTTCAGAGTTGCTCTTCTGCTTTTCCAAAGCTGTGTCCGCACTGCAGAAGTAACCCATTTGAACTGCCCTGGCTCAGGGAATTCTAGAAACTGTAGTTTCATGGGACATTTAGCATTTTCTGTCAGAAAGCCCTGGTGCCACTACGATTCCCAGAATTCCATAGCATGAAGCCAGGGCAGCTGAAGCAGTGTCAAAGTGGATTATTTCTGCAGTGTGTGTGGATGCAGCTGGAGAAGGAAAGGCAGAGGTCAGGTGCCTGCTTCCATCCAATTTGCATACCAGGGTTGCCAAGGTTTCTTCCCAGGCAGGGCTCCTCTGCAGAAGCAGTCAAGAGAAACTGGTGTGGAGAAAAGCAGGATTCCAGACCCTTCCTTTCTTTCTTTCTCACCCCAGTTGTGTGTCTGCGTACAAATGTGTGTGTGTGTGTGTGTGTGTGTGTGTGTGTGTGTATAAGGGAGAAAGTTCCCAAGTCCTGACCTGGGTGCAAATTTGCTTGGGAACAAACTTTTGGATCCTGGCATCTGGCAGAGCACATTTTCCTGGAACTCAGCCTGGCTGTTGTTTATTCCTTGGCACATGGGTCTATGCCAGGCCTAAACTCCCTTAAAGGGAACACATCTCCTCTGCATGAAGTTCATTGGGTTTCCTTAGGCGAGGGATGAATCCTCAGGGGTGGTTTTGCCACTTCCTTCCTCTGAACTATATATCCTTACATGGGAGACCAACCTCGGTCTCCCATCCAAGTCCTATCCAAAGCTGACTCTGCTTAGTTTCCACGATCAGACAAGATCTGGTGCCTTTGAGATATTTAGGCCCCTAAACATGCTGCTACATTTGATTATTTTCCCTCTCCTCCCCTTCTTTCTTTAAATATAGGTAAATACAGTGAATAGAGGTCTTTCAGTTGGGTGAGAAGCCTTCTCCAGATTTGTTCAGGTGGCTCTATCTAGAAATGAGCTGATCCAGTTTTGAGATCTAGGGAGATCCAGTTTTAAAACGTTTTATAGAGCCAAATTAGATTATAATATTACTTTTGGGGGAGGGAAGGAGGAGAAGGAAGTTTGGAGAGGAAAGAGTTGTGCTAATAGTAACTTCGTAGAAGGTACAGTGCCACTTTAAGTAAGATTTAGATAAAGTTAGGAATTCAATTCAAAGAAATGCAACCATTTTGCCCACACAAAATGGAATTGTTGAGTGAAGAAATCCCCCTGTTAAAGGCCACCATTTTCAATATAATTGGGATTTGAAATGTATCAAATCATTCGGTTTTGCTTTCCTACTTTAAAGTTACCTACTTGAATGGAAAGTCATGAAAGTAAATGCACTTTGGGGAATTTAAAGAGACACCATAATGGGGTACAGTTCAAAGATATAGCCATGTTAAGTCTCTAAAATCAGTCTGCAAAGGGATCTTGCAGCAGCTGGGAGTCAGAGAAAGAAGTTGGGAGCCTGAGTTTTTGGAGACTTGCATCTGAAAAAGGAGGCTCAGGCCTAGAAAGGTTCAGGCTACCAACGTCTTTCTTTCACTGAGTCTCAAAGTTGCTGCAAGATCTCTTTCCAAAACTTCAGGAGAGTGTTAAAAGAGGATCATTTGTCGACTTGAACAGTGAGGAAAACCTGTCGAGGGAAGAACTTCCCCAAAGGTGCCACTTGAAAGAAAAAATTGGAACAAAGTCTCAACTGGAAACGCATCCATGATACTGTTTTGCTTTGGTTGCTCATCCTCAACATGGAAGTTGGGGCAACCAAACCACCCTGGGGCAGTAAAGTAAAGTAAAAACCAAGGCACCCTCCTCTGGAGGAGTTGGAGAGGGGGCCAAAGCACCCCCAAAGACCCCAGGGAGTGCGTAAAAGTGCAAAGGGAGAGGGCGGCGCCTGAGTTGTGGGTGTGTCAGTGGGTGTTTATGGGGGGGACCTGGTCAGTGCAAGATGGGGAGGGAAGGAGGGAGGGGAAGGCGAGCCTAGCCTTCTGATTGGCCACCGGCTCCTCATTTATAGCCCGTCAATCAAGCCAAAAAAAAGGCCAAGGCACTAAGGCAGAGAAAAAGCCAGAGAGAGACTTGGAAGAGAGACTTGAGACAGAAGAAAGAGTGGAGCGCGCCGTCGGAAGAGCAGCAAAGTAAAGAACCCCCTCTTTTATTAATATTGTTATTAATATTAATATTCTTACTCCTTTTGGGTCTTGGCTCTGCTTGGAAAAGGCTTGGGCAAGGCTTGGGAAAGGGCCCCGCTCCGGAGCCTGCTTGTTGCTCTGCTCCGTCTCTCTCGCTTTGCTCCAAGCTGGCGCATCTTCTAAGCGCCTCGACGATGTACGGGATGCTGGACGGCGGCGAGCTCAAAGGCTCCCAGCCCAACTCGATGGGCAACGGAGGAGGCAACACTAGTAAAGGCGGAGGAGGAGGAGGTGGAGGAGGAGGAGGAGGTGGGCCTGGCCCCACGGACCAAGACCGGGTCAAGCGCCCCATGAACGCCTTCATGGTCTGGTCCCGGGGCCAACGTCGGAAGATGGCCCAGGAGAACCCCAAGATGCACAACTCTGAGATCTCCAAGCGTTTGGGCGCCGACTGGAAGCTTTTGAGTGATGCTGAGAAGAGGCCCTTCATCGACGAGGCCAAGCGCCTCCGCGCCGTCCACATGAAGGAGTATCCGGATTACAAGTACCGTCCCCGTCGGAAGACCAAGACCTTGCTGAAGAAGGACAAGTACTCCTTGCCGGGGGGGCTGCTGGCTCCGGCTGGGGGGGGGCCAGGCGGCGGAGGGGGGGTAAGCAGCCCCGTCCAGCGCTTGGACTCCTATGCCCACATGAATGGCTGGCCCAACGGCGCCTACGCCTCCCTGATGCCCGAGCAGCTGGGCTACAGCCAGCACCCGGCCATGGGCAATGCCCAGCTCCAGCCCATGCCCCGCTACGACGTGAGCGGCCTCCAGTACAGCCCCATCATGTCCTCGGCCCAGCCCTATATGGCCGCCGCCGCCTCGACGTACAGCATGGCAGCCGCCGCCGCCGCTTACGGGGCTCCGCAGCCGTCGGGGCCCGCCTTGAGCCTCGGGACCATGGTCAAATCCGAACCCAGCTCCCCTCCGCCGGCCCTGGCCTCCCACTCGCAAAGGGCCTGCCTCGGGGATTTGAGGGATATGATCAGCATGTATTTGCCCCCCGGAGGAGACCCCTCCAGCGACCCCTCCGGCCTCCAAAGCGGCGGCGGCGGCAGCAGCCGTCTGCACCAGCATTACCAGGCCGCCGGGACTGGGGTCAATGGGACTGTGCCCCTGACCCATATCTAGACCCCCCCAAGAGGAACCAGATCCCCCTCTTGGCCCTAAGGACCCCCAAAAAGCCAACCTTTTGGAAATGAAGGCTTTTCTTGGACCGCGCCTTCGAACAAAGCGCTCCGCCGCCGCTTGCGACTTTGCCCAAACTTTTCTTCCTTGCGATGTTTGTGGCTTTATTTGGGATTTTTTGGGGGGAGACTTTAGACATTGGGGCCGCTCGCCTCTGCTCCCAGGAACAACTCCCCCCCCCCGATGGAAAATAATCGATATGATGACTGCTATCTTTTGGGGGGTATAACAAAGAAGAGGAGGAGGAGGAGAATGTCCTTGTCTGGTTGAGAAGCACAAAGAGTCCTCTAACTTTGGGGGGATCCGGGGAAAAGAGGGGCTTCCTTTTAATGTTTATTTTTTTGGGGGGGAGGAGACTTGATTTTGTTGTTGTTGTTGTTCTTGTGTGGGACAAGCCCTCCCGGAAAACAATAATAATAACCCCAAATATAGAATGAGAATGGTGGACTTGAAAAGATTTTGTTTTTATCGCCTGGGTTGAAGTGGGTTCATTTCTCCTCTCCTCATTTTCCCCACATTTTTTCTTTCTTTCTTTCTTTCTTTTTTAAAAGGAAAACTTTTTAAAATCTGGAATTTTCCCTTTTCTCTTCAGAAAGTTGATATTTGTTTTTATCGCCTGGGTTGAAGTGGGTTCATTTCTTCTCCAAACTCCCAACATTTCTCCTCTCCTCTTTCCCCCCACTTCTTTCTTTCTTTCCTTTTTTAAAAGGAAAACTTCTTAAAATCTGGAGTTTCCCCCTTTTCTTCAGAAAGTTGACACTAATTTTTGTTGAAGCCGCATTATTTCTCCTCCCAGCTCCAACATTTCTCCTTCCCTCCTTTTCCCCACTTCTTTCTTTCTTTCTTAAAATGTGGAATTAACCGATTCTCTTCAGAAAGTTGACATTAGTTTTTGTTGTCTGGGTTGAAGTTAGGGTCATTTCTCCTCCAAACTCTAACAGTTTCTCCTCCTTTCCCCCCACTTCCATCCTTCTTTCTTTTCTTTCCTTGTAAAAGACAAAGTTTCCATTTCTCTTTCCAAGTTTTCCCAGATGAAAGTTGGGGAGGAAAATGGCTCAGAAAGGCAACATTTTGCTTTTTTCAATAGGACTCCTTTTTAAAATATATACATTTTATTCTTTTTCATCTTCATAAAAAAACTTATTTCCATTTTCAAAGGATTTTTTAAAGCCAGGTAAAAGCAGGATTGAGCCCAAAATTGGGGGAAATATTCGGATCCCAAACCACACTTACAATTTTGGGGGAGGAACTTTTGGACTGAAGTTAAAAGAGGTGTTTAAAAAAATAATTTAAAATTTCTAGGACTTTAGTAACGACGCAAAGTAACGCGTTACTTCTCCCCCCCCACCTTCCACCCTTTTGTTTGGAGTAAAGGGAGTTGTGAATATATCTGTAAAGAGGAGGGCTTCGTTTTATCCTGGGGCCGTTGTAAATTTCTGTACAAACAGTTATTATTTGGTGTTACTTTGTTTTGATTTCGTTTCTCCCCCGTTTTCGTTTTGTGGATCTCTTTGTTTTGCACGAAACGGGTCCTTTAGTTAACGATGCTTTTTTAAACATATACAGTATATATTATTTTCGTTGTCGTTGGTTGTGTCTTTGGAAAAGGATTATTATTTTTCCCTCCCCATCGATCCTATTTTTTCCCCTTTCCTTGTCCCTTTTTTTGCCTCCTTCCGACAAAGAACTTTAAAGAGAGAACAATAAATTTTATAACAGGCGCTTGAAATGGCTGTGTTTCTTGGCGTTTTCTTGGAAAGAAAGAAAGAGAAAGAAAGAAAGAAAGAAAGAGAATCTCTAGAGTAAGTGGCTTTGGGAAAGTGTTGGGGAAGGGGCCCCGATCCTTAGCTGGAGCCTAGGAAGGTTTAATTCGGATTTCTGTCCCTTTTAATTCAATACTAGGATAGTCTCCCAAGGACCAAATTTTGGAATTGAGGATGGAAAAAGAGAAGTGGCGGAGGGATAGTCAAGTCTACTTTTGAACCAGTTCAAGCTAAGGCACAACTTCCCAGTAACCCCCTTTTCCAAATAGGCTTCAAAGTGGACTAGTACATAGTAATAATAATAATAATAATAATAATAATAATAATAATAATAATAATAATAGGAATGATGATGATGCATCTGAGGAAGTAGACTGAAGTCTGCAAAAACTCCTGCTGCCAACTTCTTTCTTTCAGTTAAGTCTCAAAAGGCGCCACAAGATACTGGTTTTGCAGATTTAATACGGCTATATATTAACAATAATGATGATAATGATGATTAAAATGATAAATAATAACGATGATGATGGTGATGCATCTGAGGAAGTAGACTTGTTTGCAAAAACTCCTGCTGCCAACTACTTTCTTTCAGTTAAGTCTCAAAAGGCGCGACAAGGTTTTGAAGCATACTGGTTTTACAGGCTTTAATACGGCTATATTTTTGAAGAAGAAGATGATGATAATCAATGTATAGCTCATGCTGCCACTTCTTTCTTTCAGTGAGTCTCAAGATGCATCAAGATCTCTTTGCATACTGACTTTAGAGATTAACAGGGCTATACCTTTTAGTGATGATGATGATGCATCTGAGGAAGTAGATTGAAGTCTAGGAAAGCTCATGCTGCCAACTTCTTTCAGTTAGGTCTCTAAAGATGCTACAAGATCTCTTTATATACGGGTTTTTGGAGGCTAACAGGCTATACCTAATAATAATAATAATAATAATAATAATAATAATAACTAGCTGGAGTATCGCTGGGCCAGAAGGCCACCTGCCTAACAAGCCAGGGGAGGCTTACATTTGAGTAAATATGGGTAGTAAAAGAATAGTAGATCCTGTCTACTATGGATTGGAGAGGATCTCAAGGGATCTGGAGAGGGGGTATGTGTGTGGCATCTGCATAACGGGTCCTTAATCCGGTTTTCCTTAATCCGGTTCCAAACCGGGTTTTCCCACTCAAAGAGAAGGGGAAGGAGGCGGACCAGATCCATGTTGCTGGAAAGTGATGGAACAATCTGCCTCCAGATGTTAGAAATAAAGAGGATGAGGAAGAAGAGGAACCGCCAGCTGTTTTCATCATCTTCCGCACAGAGAGACATCGAAACTACTACGCATTACATAACGGTGTTTTGTGGAAGAGGAGAGCTGTCTACTCGGGAGTAAGTGTCGGTTGGGACCCTTTTTCAGGTAAGCAGGGGAAAAGATGGCACCTTGGCATGACTTTCTTTGTGCAAACTTACTCAGGATCAAGTAACTGAGTGGTTTCCAATTGACTCTTCCTCCGTTCCTTCAACGCTGGAGTATCCCTAAAGGGCAGGTAACTACATTTTGGATGCGTTCCTTCTCCATGGTTTTTTTTAAAGCAAAGGAAACAACCTTGCGAAAGCAAGAGGTCCTTCCTTTAAACCTTTCTCTTCCTTTTAAGAGCTTACCTGGAAAGGTGGTTTTTTATTAGTCTTTCTCTGTTTCTAATTCGGAGTCACTCCTTTGAAAGAAGGAAAAGACCCAGAAGCAGGGATTTAGGGGGTCAGGGAGCAGCTGGACCGAATTTGGCACCCATCCTTAGAGTAGTTTACACAGGAGTAACTCCCAGGGAAGGCAATGGGCTTCCCCTCTCTGACACTGCATCCACATTGTAGACATAATGCAGTTTGACACTGCTTCGTAGCCTCCTCTTATGGACTCTTGAGATCTGTAATTTTGCAAGTGTTCTTGGCCCAAGAAGGCGGCTGCCCCAGAAAACTACAAATCCCAGGATTTTGAGGCATGGGGCCAGGGCAGTTAAAGGAGTCCTAGATTGCATTAAGTGTTATTATCAAGCCTTCTCTGCCCAAGAGGGAGGGATGCCTCTCCAAACTACAAATCCCAGGACTCTGTAGCATGGAGCGGTGGCTGTTCAATGTGGTCATTAATTCCTACACTGTAAATGCACCTTTAAGAAAGTCAAGACCTATTTCAATAAAAATTAAAGCCTTTATTAGGCATTCTCTGCCCAGGAAGGTGAGTGCCTCCCCAAACTACAAATCCCAGGACCCTGTGGCATGTAGAATAGCATGGCTGTTCAAAGTGGCCCCAAAGTGCATTATTCTTACAATGTAGATGCAACCTGAGAATAAATCCTGTAGGGTAGGATTTTGGATTAAAACCAACAGAGGATCTGGGAATGGAGTCTAGTTTGTATTCAATTCTGAGGTTGACTCTAAAGAAAGTGGGATGGGAGCCTTAAAGAGGAGAGAGATTCTGGGCTGGGGAGGGAAATCCCTACTTTATTTGTTTGTCCTCTTTCTTCCCCTCCAATACTTTCCCTTTTTAACACTTGTTGCCTTTCTTACTTTCTCAAGCCTCTCCTTTCTCTCCCTTGCAGATCCTCCATTTCATTCCCAGTTGTCCAGTAGTAACTTGAGAGTAAGGGCTTGTTCAGGGGTGTCTTCCTCTGAAATATTTACACATCTCTGGATCCGGTTGGGAAAACCTGAATTAGAGGCAATTAAAAATGAATTGGGGACAGGACTCCTGCCAGGTTTAAATAATTGAATGGCTTTAATGGGTTGAAATCCTCCGCTTTCTGTTCAGCTCTCTGGATATTTTTCTTTCCAAACTGGAGTCTGTTGCAAGTATTATTATTGCTATTTTCCCCACACTTTCCTCATCTTCATAAATGAAGACTAAATCAGCTCTTTTTCGGTATAACTATGCTCCATTTATTGGTTTTACATTCTGCAATACCATTCAATGTGCAGAATAAATCCTTGTTGCACATTACCATTATTACCATAAATATGTTACTATAAATAATACCATGTTAGCATAAATAATAAAAGAAATCACACCACATGCTTTTCGGACCTCCCTTCGGCTCCAGGGGCTATAACCAAGAATATTTAGGATCCAGTACTTATAATGTGGAATATCATATCAATAGTTGCCCTATTTCAGCTTTTTTAAAGGTATAACTAGACCTTGCAATTTCCCCTTTTCGATTCCATTCACTTGTTGCATTTCTGTAATGCCGCCCATAGATAAAAGGTAATAGATAGATCAATTAAATTGAATATTGGAAAAAATCTGTAGTTTGCAGTCAAAATCTATGACATGGAGGAAACTAATACTATTTAATTGCTTTCATTTACTCAAGTTGCCCTTTCTCTCTCTATGGAGACACCTGTTCCTTTTCTAGGCACTTTTAAAATTACTTTTCAGTTTTTGCTTTCAGACTTCAAACCATCCCTTTGCATTGCTTTTTCTCCTCCAGGATTTGTGCCTTACTTGTTTAAAACTGGAAGGATCAGATCTCTGAAAGGGAGACACCTGGGAGCTTTTAACCCATTCTGTATATATTCCAAAACAAGTGCATTGGGATTTACTCCCAAATTACACTGCAGTAATAAATGTAGTTTGACACCACTTTAACTTGGCTCCATGCTGTGCCTTGTTGGGATTTGCAGTTTGTTGTGGCACCAGATCATTCTGATAGAAGGCTTAAATAAATAGCTCACCAAACTACAAATCCCAGAACTCCAGAGCATTGGACCATGGCAGTTAAAGCAGTGTCAAACTGAATTATTTCTGCAATGCAGGTAAGAGCTAAGTTTGCATAGGATTCCATCTGAAAAGGCCTTATTGTAGCCAGAGTTTATCCATGCTTACTGTTGCTGTGAGGGCTTTACTACTAAGTGTGCAGATGGATTAGGAAATGAGTCTAGTCTTGGAAGGGTCTGGTTGGTACTTGGATGGGAAACCACCAAGGAATACCAGACACCAGGTTGCATTTCAGAGGAAGGAACTGGAAGAAACACCTCTGAGTATCCCTTACCTGACAACGCCACGAAATTCACAAAGTTGTCACAAGTCACAGAGGACTTGAAGGTAGACACAGACACACACAACAGGTGTCCCTTTCATTGGGTGGGGGCTTCCTATATTTAGAAAAGAAAAATCCCTGCATTTTTACCATCTCAGCTGAAGAAGAACTGAGAAGAGGTGGCGCTGCCTGTGGACAGTTACCCAAGCTTGGAAAAGTTACTTTTATGGGGAAGACTATGCTGCAACGGTCTAACTCTTGGAGGGAAGCAAAATAAGAATTCTGCAATCCTAATGAAATTTTCTTTCTAGCAAAGCAGTAACGGAAAACTGCAATCTCTGACGAAGCCAGCCACAGATGCTGACGAAACGTCAGGAATAAACTCTTCTAGAACGTGGCTACATAGCCCCCAAAAAACTACCCCAAACAATCCATCCCCACATTATAAATCCCAGAATAACATAGGATAGAGCTGTGGCAGTTAAAGTGAGCTCAAAGTGCGATCAAGAATCTCCAGCCAAGAATAATGTGGATGTGATCTGACTTTTGAGATAGCAATATCTGCTCATATGCCTCAAACTATAGTGCTTTGAAAGTGATGGCCTTCCCTCCCTCAGGCATTTCCTTGCTCTTTTCCTGATTGAAACTAATCAGTAAGTCCTTTTTATATTGGTCCCAGATAAGTAATGGGTGGAGGCTCAGGTAAAGGAATGATTGCATTCCAATCTGGTGAAATCTATCACACAAGGCTGGGAAGGTTGCCTCTCTCTAATTTTGTTGGAATGTAACCCCCAGCATCTCTCACCATTGGCTGTGCTGGCTAGGACTGCTGGGGCTTGCAATCCAGAGCACCTGGAGGGCCTCTTGATAGCTCCATACTTCTATAGAAACAGTTGAGAACCAGGAAGAAGTATGTGCAATGATTCTAGTCACCATTCTATGCTAGACCTTCAAATTATCTGTACTGCTTGAACTGGAGCTATTGTCTCTGGTTGTTCATTGCCATCAAAGTGGCTTGCCTTATTGTGACCCATGATCAAGAGAACCTCCAAGACACCTATCATCCGCAGTCTTGGGTACTTAGTTTTTTATGGGTTTTTTGGGCTTGTGGGCAGTTCTAGAAGAGTTTCTCCTGAGTTTCGCCAGCACTGTGGCTGGCGCTTAGAGCTAAGTGCCAGCCACAGATGCTGGCGAAACACAGGAAGAAACTCTTCTAGACATGGCCACATAGCCCAAAAAACCCACAAAAAACTATGGATGCCAGCCATGAAAGCCTCGACTTCACAGTCTTGGATATCCTTGGCTGAATCAATCCATCTGTAAATGTGGCTTTCCTTTCCCACTACCTTCAATGTTGTTGTTTTGGGTGTACCTTCAAGTTGTTTCCAAGGTATGAAGACCCTAAGGTGAATTGATCATGGGGTTTGCTTGGAGAGATGCATTCATAGAGGGGTTCAGAGGCTGAGAGAGTGTGGCTTGCCCAAGTTCACTCAATGGTTTTCCATGGCTGAGCAGAGATTCAAACCCTGGTTTCCTAGAGCTCTAGTCCAACACTCAAACCACTAAACCATTCTGGATCTTAACCTTCCAATTTGTCAAGCATCTATCAAGCTACTTTGGATCCATGTTGGGGAAAATAAATAAACCACCTTTTCTATACTTGATCTTAGCCAAAAGGCCGAGAAGGAGTCACAATGTCAGATGTATCCAAAGTATGATAGCGTCAGCCGAGTCATTTTGACTTCTAGGGAGATTTCAGGCTTGTTTTACTCTCAGACCAATTTATCTGTCTTTTTTGCAGTCCACACTATCTGTAGAACTCCCCTCCAGCACCACATTTCAAATGTGTACATTTTCCTCCTCTTACACTGAACCTCACAGTTAGGATCATCCAAGCCATGGTATTCCCATTCACCATGAATGGATGTGAGAGCTGGACAGTGAAGAAAGTGGATGGAAAGAAAGTTGTGATAGATTCCCCTTCGGGTCTTTAAACCTTGGAAACAACTTGAAGGCGCACCTTAACAACAAAACGGAAGGTAGTTGGGGGGGAGAGACTGCATTTATATTTGAAATATGGCGCTGTACCATGGACAACTAAAAAGACAAACAACAGGGTCCTAGAACAAACCAAACCCAAACTCTTTCTGGAAGCCAAGATGATTAAATTGAGGCTGTCGTACTTTGGCCCTATCATAAGAATGCATGAATCCTTAGAAAAGACAATAATGCTAGGAAAGGGGGAAGGCAGTAGAAAGAGAGGAAGACCACACACCAGATGGCTAGATTCAATCAGGAAAGCCATAGGATTGAACCTGTAGGACCGGAGTGGAGGACAGGGGTCTTGGACATGTTTCATCCTTAGGCTCACCATGATTTTGAGAGCAGAAGAAAGTATCCAAGATAATGATCAGGGATGCATTCTCACTACACAGATATAGCACTCTGATTTTACTATGCCACGGTTGCATCTTGGGGAATCCTGGGATTTATAGTTTATTAAGGCACTAGAGCTCTCAGATTGAATTTCCAAATACACCTCGACTTCAAATCCTGGGATTTTACAAGATGGAACCAGAGGCTGGATTCCAGTTGCAGTCTTATATCTTCATGGATGGACTTACGTCTGCAGGAATTAGGATTGTGCTATTTTGTAATGTCTGTAATTCAGTAAGGGGCTGCGTAAAATGTTTTGGGAACTATATACAGATGGAACAGGTGGAAGGAGTCACGGTCTCTCTGCCCCAGGCAGCTAAATGGCTTGTGTTAGCCCTGGTCCAGTTGTAGGACTGCTGGAAAGGATGTTGGCTTCTCTTTGCTCAGCTAATTCCAGTGATTTTAAAGCTGGGGGGGGGGAAGCAAGGCTAGAGATATTTTGAATGGGCTGTCATGGGGAATTTAGAGGCTTCTGCCTTGGTTTTGTTTCCTGAGCTGCTTATCATGTGCACTTTCAAAGCCACCCCCCAGGAGAAATGGCTCCTTTTCTTTATGATTGCACCTCAGCGCCTGGATTCTCCCATTTGTACCTGTATGGGATCATCCCTTTCATAAATCACGGCTCACAGTTTGGGGTCTCCCGTTACGCATATTCTCTTACATATATGGAGCAGGAAGATCATCACTTGCAAATGTGAAAGACTGGGCTGACAGACTGAACTTTTAAACCTTTTTTATTACTACTATTTGCTAGAGAGAAAGAAGAACTTGACTTTATTCCCCTGGACTCCTTCATCATCCAGTTGGCGAATGAGTCTGAAAAGGTATTTTGCTACAAAACATATTCCTTTCCCTTGTCTAGGCTTAAATATTTAAGAGATTTGAGCCATCTACCAGTAAAGCCTTAGAAGAGAAACATAACATACTACTGGCCATGAAGGAAGGGCGATTCATTTGCTTGTTACATTTATAACCTGATGCAGACATGGTACTCCTACTTTACAACCCTGCAAGGTAGACCAGCCACACACAGAGAGAGACTAGTCCAAGATCATCCCAGTGAGTCACTCTCATAGCTCAGTGGAGACTTGAATCTGGAGGCACATCTACACTATAGAAATAATGCAGCTTGACACCACTTTAAGTGTCATGGCTCCATCCTAGCTTGATGGTCTCCCTTCAAACACTAACTACTTCTGACCATACCTAGGGTGTATCTACAGTGTAGAAATAATGAGATTAACTGTCATGGCTCCATCCTACAGAATTCTGGGGTCCCTAGTTTTGTGAGTCACCAGCACTCTTTGGCAGAGAAAGTTAAAGACCTTGTAAAACTGCAAATCCCAGGATTCCATAGGATGGAGCTACAGAACTTACAGGGGTGTCCAACTGCATTATTTTTACACTGTAGATGCACCCAAAGATCACTTGTTGGCCATCCATGAGATATGGATGCTCAGTTTTGAGTGCAACATATCATAGACATAGGTAACAGGATGGCAGTAGTCCATCCTACTTTAGGTTCAACAATAGTGTACTCACTAGGCCTGGCACGTCAGGGCTCAGTTTGGTCTTGGGCTTGTTAAGATTTAGTAATAGTCTAAAAGCAATTTTCACTTCCAGCAACAAGACCTAGGAAATATGATGCAATCACGGAAAGGATGGGAACTCACTTTGCAGAGCTTGAAATAAGATTGTAAAGTTCCAGAGCAGTGGTCTTCAGTCCTAGGTACATTTAGGTGCCATAAAGTCTAGATGTTGTATTTCTTCTAAGCTCAAGATTTTGAACAATGGGTACAATGTTTGCACTACAATTCCTAGAATCTGCAAGAAAGCAAGCATGGCCAGTGACTATCCTGGCTGGAAAAGCCATAGTTTTCAAATGGCTTCAAATCTTGTAAAACAGGTTCCATCATTGATGGAGTTAATGGGTTGGATGATACAAACCTGACTCTCCGTACCCCCATCATTCCTTCCACATAATGATTTCAACAGTGCAATTCAGAAGGAAACCTCTGCTAACTGTGAAGGAGCCTTTCAAGAATACCTAAAACATGCCATTAGTATGTCATGCACATACTGGTGGCACATGACTCCAGAAATCTAGATGACCTCTGCCAGCACGAATGAGGCGGGCAACTACAGTGGGTCTGGGATCCAATGTTATGTCTTAGTGACCATCACAGGGCTGCAGAGCCCAACAAAAATCCTCCTCCCATTTTAAAGGAGCAAGATTTCAACTCATGGCATTGACAAATGAATAATATATATGCATGCCTAAATAAGGGGATGGCATTCCTACCAACAGTTCTGATTTGGAAAGGTCAGTCTCAATTCTGCCATCCCACTTTATTCAGCTTCCTTTCAAATGTCCCAGTTTCTTTCTTCTCCTCCCACTTTCCCCTTTGTCCTCAGCCTACTTCCATTGCTGCAAACTGAGTTCAAATTGCAAAAGTGGTTGGCACTCCATTAACTCAACAGGGGAAGGAGCATAGGAGGGAGTAGAACTGTGCCTTTCCCATTAGGCTCAAGCAAAAGCAACCTGCTGCAGTCTTTTCTAGCTTGTGTGTGTTTTGATGAACAATTTGTACCATCTTGACCACACACTGATGTTGCTTGCCCATATGTATCCCAGATTTCAGGTGCAAAATGTTGCCAGATATAAGATGCTTCACCTATTCAAAAGATGGAAAATCTCCCCTTGAGGTTAGTCCTGCTTAGTCCTGCTTTTTTTCCAAGTAAGAACAAATTATAGGGAATCTGGAGCGAATGAGGGTTACAGAAAAGAGCCTTAGGGGGCAAATAAGACCCAAAGCCATACTTTGTCCACCTACCCTTAAATGACAAAAAGGACAAGCCCTAGCCTGGAGATAGTGTGTGTGTGTGTGCATGCGTGTGTGCGCGCACGTGTGTGTGGGTGTGTGGATATATGTGTGTGTGGATATTTTTGTGGGTTTTTCATGCTATGTGGCCATGTTCTACAAGAGTTTATTCCTGAGGTTTCACCAGCATCTGTGGCTGGCATCTTCAGAGAATGCTGTCATGGAAGAGAGTGGAGTAGCTATCTTGAAAACAAACCAATAAATCAGCATGTGGTCAAAAATGGAAACTGAAAGAATCTCAATAACTATTTATACATGCATTTATTTATAAATGTCCTTATACATTTTATATGCAGGCATATTCATCGGCAAGTTCATTCTCTGTTCTTTTAAAAATAGATTTCTAGCCCTCATGATAGCAGTACCTATCCTGAAAACAAATTAGTATTTCCAAAGCTTGGAAACCAAAATGGAAACTTTGAAAGGATCTCAGTAGCTATTTATGTATATTGTGCCAGCATGTTTTTGCAAACTGTTAAGGGCTGGGTTTTTAATGTGTGTAATGTTATAAATTTTAATGGTTATTATTTTAACAGGTTATATTTCACTTTATAACTGTTTTAATTCTTAAAATTGTTTAATTATTTTTAAATTTTTATATTTATATATTTTAATATTCTTGTACGGTTTTTAAATTCTATTGTTTTATACTTGTTGTTTGCTGCCTTGAGTCCCTATGTTGGAAGAAAGGTGGGATATAAGATGATGATGATGATGATGATGATGATGATGATGATGATGTATATTAAATAGTGTTCATTTTCTGCTCTTTAAAAAAACAAGTTTCTAGCCCTCATGATAACAGTAGATACCCTGAAAACAAATCAATGAATCCAAAGTTTAGACGCCAGGATGGAAAATGTAAAAGAAGCCAAACATCCATTTATGCATGCAGATTAAATGGTGTTCATCCCTGTTCTTTAAAAATAAGCTTCTAGCCCCTATGATAGCTGAAGGTATCTTGAAAACACACTCATATTTGTTTTGTCCAGAGCTCAGAAACCACAAGAGAAATTTAAAAGATCCATTGTTTTGCAAATGCATGACCTCCAGCCCAGCCACAAACAAAACACTGAGAGTTAAGCACTACTGTATTCTGCTGTCCTGAGCAAAATATGGCTCAAGGAGTCCGGTCTGTTTGTTGGACATCCCTGCCCCTCTGCTGGGATTATATAGCTGGGAAACTTGTCACAGGATTTGCCTCTGCTGTGTTGCATTCGTTGAATCAGCGAACGCCAGCAAAATTCCTGCGGACCGGCCTTTTCACCATTCAATGACCATGTAATTGGCTGTACAGTTCATTCAACCCTTTCTTTCTTTGGGAGGAGAGCATTCCCATCCAAGTGCAGTGGATACATTCTATACATTTGGGAGTTTGGCACCATGCGTTGAATCTTAAGTATCCGGGCCTCCTCCTGGGCCGTCCCCTTCTTTCTCCGGCTCCAGATAGAGTCTGGCCTTTTGCCAAAGCAGGTTTGCATAATCCCGATGCTAGTTCCCCCGAGATTAAAATGCAACCTTTACATCTAAGTGATTTGCAAACTCTGGTGAAGATTTGTGGTTGAATATTGGTGGCAAATTGCACCGCCAAAGGACTGCATACCCTCCATATGCCCCGATTTACCAGGGACAGTCCAATTAATCCTTTGTCATTTCAACTTTTTAAATGCCCTAGTTTCTCTTTCTTCCTCCCACTTTCCTCTTTTGTCCTTAGCTTGCTTCAATTGCTGCAAACTGAGTTGCAAGGGCACATGTAGTTTGCACACCGTTAACTCAGCAGGGAGAAGATATTTCCTTCAAGATATTTCCTACTTATGGTGACCCGCCAAAGGCCATATAATGGCAAGATTTGTCCTGAGGAGTTTTTGCCTTTGCCTTCTTCTGAGGCTGGGAGAGTGAGATTTGCCTAAAGTCACCCAATGGATTTCCATAGCCGAGCAGGGATTCGAACCCTGGTCTCCAGCGCCTTTGTTCAATGCTCAAACTACTAAACCACCCTGGAAATTATAAATGTTGTATTTCTTAGGTGTGCCAAATTAAAGGGCCGTTTGAGCAAATCTCTCCCAAATTTATACAAGCTGATTTTTTGGAAGGGAAAGGAGTATTCACAAAGAAGTCTAAGGTTCCTCCTTGTATTATTCTGTTATGTGTGACAGTCACAATGCTAAAGTAATGAAGTTCAATGGGACTGATTGCAGAAGCTTCGGCTTTTCAACAGGCAGGATAAGAAGTGATTTACCATGGTACGGAGGAGAGAAGATTTCCTGAAGAACTAACGGGAATCTCAAAAGCTTTTCTGAAGATTTTGGGGGGAAAGACCTAATCTGGGGTCCAAGATTATCTGCATGGAATAGGCAGAAACACAAAGTTGCTACCCTGAAGTCTGAAAAGTGCACGCACACACACACACACACACACACACACACTATAGTTCCCAGAATCCTCCAGCAGATATGACCATGGTCTGTGCTGGCTCAGGGATTTTGGGAACTTGAATCCAAAATGTAAAAATAATTCATCACTCAAGGAATGTTGACGAAAAGCTTTTAAAATGAAGCTCCAATCCAACAGGAATTTAGGGACGAGAGCGTTCCTCCATCTTCCTTTTTCATATACCCATCTGAAAGTGGACCAAAAGAACTTTTGGTTGTTCCTAGACCACAATGCAAACCCAGTTAGATCCTTGAGCTGCTTTTGCACTGGCATTGATAAAGCATTCTTAAGCCAGTGAGAAAAAGCTGTGTTGGATTTAATAATAATGATAAAAAGGAAGATCTGATCCCCCCCCCTTTCTATGGAAGAGAAATGCACCACCGTAGTATTAATACCTTCCTCCCATGCATCAGATTTGACTCTCCATGTACGGAGTGACAGCATGTCTGATCACATGAGCCCTGTCGCCAAATTTGGCCAAGAGGGATGCCGTTGGCCGAAATTATGATATACTTTTTAAAAAAATGACGAATTAGCAATGGCAACTAATCAATACATGACACAGTACGGAACCCGTGAAGCTGATAATGCAACCTCCCGTCCTCCTCCGTTCATCCACATAAATTATTAGAGCTTTCCAACACAGATGATGACCAATTGTGGGACTGTATAGATTTTTACTCGAGTGTAATCAGAAGCCATCATAACACGGTTCTTGGAGCTCAGCACCAATGAGACACCACACATCCTATGTTTTCAAAGGGAGGCCCGCAGATTTGGAAATGTGGGTCATCCCTTCTTATGACAGCTCTGTAGAACCAACCAGAAAGCTATTGGTGATGTCCCATGGGATGGCTGTAATGTCTGTCTGTGTCTTCTGATGCTTCGATGCTTTTAAATATATATACCATCAGAAAAAGGAATGTTTTAAACAAACTGTTAAACTAAACCCAATCTCAGGCCTACTGCTAGCAGATCCATTGAAACTAATAGATCATACATATATCTATTGGTGACTAATGAGTCCCATTCATTTCAATGGGATCAACTCTAGGTTGGACTAATGGTGGATATAACCAATTGCTGGCATTCTCTGAAGATGCCAGCTGCAGATGCCGGTGAAACGTCAGGAATAAACTCTTCTAGAACATGGCCACATAGCCCAAAAAACCCACAAAAAACGATAGTAATACATATTACCTATAGAAAGAGAAACACTCCTTCCTTACTGCCTTCAGTGGAATGAAGTGCAAAATGGTAGTTTTTCACCAATTGTGTTGTTTAGGGAATGGTGGTGTATTGAGCAAGGACAAAGATAGGAGCTATAATTTAGCTAGATATTTGAGTTGTGATCCTTTTGCTTTGAGAAACTGGGCCCTTAACCATAAAGCCTGTGAAGACTGGGTGATTTTAAATGACCCTTGTTTTTCAGGTTGGCATGATGAACCACTCCAGGGCACATTACTAAGAGACCTTGACTTTTCCCATGGTTTACAGTTTTTACAGTACTCAGGTTTCAAGTACCTGGAGGGGAGATACTTAGGCATCCCTTTGAGAGAAGGGAAATCTATCTTTGGCCGTAATCAGATTGAAGATCTTGTGCCCCTTGTATGTAGACCACAGGGGAAGATTTCAATCTTTGTATCCCTTTTCCTGTGTTATTCAGACAAAACTCTACATAATAAATTAGAGGCCATTATTAGAGGCTGCATCTACACTACAGAAATTATCCTGTTTGACACTGCTTTAACTGCCATGGCTCAATGCTATAGAATTCTGGAATCTGTAGTTTTATGAGATATTTTGTCTTATCTGACAGAGAGCTCCGGTGCTGCAAGAAACTACAGATCCCAGGATTCCATATCAGCCTCTGCCTCAGAGGAAAGCCTAAATGTGCATAAATGTGGCCAAAATATAAAGCTCTAGGATAGGGCACTTAACAACGATAGCACCTCGAAAAACTGGACTGACACCCAGAGTGGACTATGTTAGATTTGGAAACACTAGCCATCTCTGTTCCTCCCACAGGGGTAGATTGCTGAAGCATTTGTAGAAGTACCTGGGTTGACATGAAGATGCTCCATCATGTCTGAAAGCTTCTGCTTTTGACACATTTCCCCCATTCAAGCAGCAGTGTGGATGGCGTATTGGTTTACACTTGGGCTGACCTGTGGATATTGATGTGCTCTGACAGCCCAAGAAATGATTTCCTCATCTTCATTTTGCTCTCTCTATATGGGAAGAAGCCATCACTATGATTGGTTAAGACGCTCCATAGGGAAGCCTGTTTTTGTCTTGCCTAAGGATCAGCAGCGATACAGGAGGCCACTGTTATTTACCACACGGATCTCCGAGCAGCAGCTGTATCCCTTTACAGGGACTGACAGAGTAGATGCATCAACTGGTAACGCTATCTTGTACATTCCCCTTAACAGGTGAACAGCATGTCCATATCATGTACAACCTAAATTAGGAGGCCACCTACATACGTCTCCAGTATCAACAGGATTTTCTAAGCTGCCTACTTTCTGACCCACATTCTGACATCCCCATCTCATTTCATGTTTTCCATATGAATGTTTGATGTGCCACCACTTTTGTGTGGTTTGTCAGGTTTTTCCCAATTTCCAAAGCATGTGGCCAAGAAGATCTCAGGGAGAGAAGAATCCATACCTTCTTGTATATTGACTACACAATGTTATCTCCTTTGGACTTCTGCTAGTACTCTTTCTCCTTACAGTTGCAAAGAGCTGGAGACATATTGTTAAGCCTGACTACAGAGAACATACAACTCCCTTGCCACAACAGCTCTACTGGCTGCCAGTTTTTCTGGACACAATTTAAGGTGTTGGTTATGCCTTATACTGCTTGGGCTCAGGATACCTGAAGAACTGTATCTCCCTATATGAGCCTGGCCAAACTCTAAGATCTTCAGGTGAGGGTCTTCTCTGAGTTCCATGCATACTGGGTGGATACAACGAAGAGGGCCTTCTTGGTGGAGAAGCTATCGCTTAAGGTGGACCAATCATGGACCATTCTTGGCAAGATTTGTTGCCTTTGCCTTACTTTGAGGCTGAGAGAGTATGTCTTGCCCAAAGTCACCTAAGTGGAGAGATTTAAACCCCGCTCATCATTGTCCAATGTTGAAACCACTACACCACCCAAGAGCATCTGGGAAGCTCCAGGTGGAGGAAGGCTAACTTTGAAGGAGCCCCAAACCCAGGTGTGGCTGGTGGGTCCATTACTAGGAGAAGAGGACAAATCTGCCATGCAGCATGGCCAGGTGTTAGGTTCCCTCCTGGATGTCTGAGCCCCAATAATTTGTCTTGGCTCCCTCCCCAACCGACCCCTACCCACACACACATCTCAGGCAGCCCTGGCTTGGTGGCAAATCATTTACTTCATCTTTTACAACCCGCAATCCCAGGATCTTTACAAGAACCCTTAGCCCTTTCATTACGCCTGTCCCATCTGTTAACAATGTCCTTCCTCCAGATATCCCTACTCCTGATAGATCTTTATTGCCGAGACCCTCCTCTCGAAGCAGTGGTTTCCCTGGGACCCCTTAAAAATGCCAAACCCCCCACACACTACAGCTGTCCGCAGGTCCCTGGCCATCTGACTGCTTTGTCGGAGTGGTTGCCGTACAAAAGGACGGGCCCAGGAGAAAATCTGGTTGCTCCACCAGTTTGAGTAAATGGTGACAAAGCAGAGAAAAAGAGGAAAAAATACTGAAAAGGAGTCTCGGGAGGCTAGGGGAACAGGAAGGTGAAGAGATGGGGTTTTAATGCGAGGTGCGCGCAAATGGACAATGGTAATAAATGCTTATGTAAAGGCTATTAAATCATAACTCTGAACTCATTACTGCCCCATGGGTAAACATCGGTTCCCTTGGGGAGCTAATTGGAGAGTGTTCCACCATTCTAGGCAAGAGCGGATAATGTCCCAAACTCCCACCTGTTCTGATAAATAGGGGATATCATTAGTGACGCGAAGGAGGTGATCACAGCTCCCCACCATTCCCTCCCCCGGCAAATTATACTAAATAACCATAATGCTGCAATTTACCAGCCCAAAGTTCACCCCATTCAGCCAGCCATCCATAGTCAACAGTTTAAAGTAAAAGGCCCTGCTGGGAAAATAGGAGTCTAATCAGATGCCATAAAAACCAGCCGATCTGATGAGCCCCATTTTTTTGTGTCCCCCTCCTTCTCCATTGTGAAGAAGTCCTAATGAAGCAAAGCACCCAGAAAAAAAGAGAGAAGGAAGAGAGAAAAGGAAGACAGAAAGAGAGAGAGAGATCTCATTCTATGCATCATTCAGGCCGGAGGAAGCTATAATGAGTTCTAAATGAAGGACATGACGATCAGAGTTCTTTGGCTTGTTTGCATACATGTTGTGCTTCAAGAGGAGGACAGGGAGGTGGAGGGAAAAGCAAAAACTCATTAAATCCTATTTTGCACACTGTGATCATCAAATCTTCATCCACTTCAGAAGGAAGGAGAACTTTGGTTAAGAAGGTGGAATCAAATCAGGTATCGCCCACGCTTGACTCCACACATGGATTAATCCCACATTGGAATCAATTGATCAATTAATCCAATCAGTCAATCAAAATGCAGGCTAGAGAATCCTCCTGCACCCCCTGAAAACATCTACTTTATGTTTTGTACAGTAAAACATTCTATAGTGGAGGGGGGGGTTTGCGGAGAGGAGGTGAGGAAGAAATAGTTGAGCTGTTGCTGCATAGGTCTCTTTGACACTATACCATGCTAATTTTTTGAAACCACTTTAACCTTCATGGTGCCCGCCAATGGAATTGTGGAATTTGTGGTTTTCTGAAGCATTTACAATTCTCTGTCTGAGAGCTCTAGGTTCTCACCAAACTACAAATACCAGGATTCCATAGGATGTGTCCATGACAGATAAAGTGATATCAAAGTGCTATAGTTGTGTAGTTAGAATTCTATAAGCCTTTGTATTCCCCATTATCATGGATGATAAGAGAGCTGGACAGTTAAGAAAGAAGATAGGAAGAAAATAAATTCATTTGGGATGTCATGCTGGAGAAGAGTGCTGAGGAGACCATGGATGGCCAAGAAGACAAATAAATGGGTCCTTGAACAGGTCAAGACTGAACTCTCCCTGGAAGCCAAGATGATTAAACTGAGGCTGTTCTACTTTGGCCAAATCATGAGTAGGCACCATTCATTAGAAAAGACAATAATGCTAGGAAAGGCGGAAGGAAGTAGGAAGAGAGGAAGACTGCAAGCTGAATGGATGGACTCTATTTAGGAGGTCAGATGTATGAATTTGCAGGGCCTGAGCAGAGTAGTGGAGAACAGGGATTTTTCAGGATATCTCATCCACAGGGTCATCATGAGTTAGAATCTACTTGAGGGCAGTTAACAACAACAACAACAAACAGCTGTTTTCTGCTAGTGTGATCTGCCTATCCTAAAAGTTTGATTTGCAACAGAATTTTGTACTGCCTTTGAGACTAACTTGGCCAAAGAACTGGTGCCCAAAATTGATGTTGATGTTTCTTCACCTATGATCTTTCCCTGCTCCCTTTTCCTGGCACTTAAAATCGACCCAGTCTTCGTTGGTTCCTGTGTGTTAATTCAGTGGGATTAATTGAGAATTGCATATTGCCAGTATTTTTGTTTTCTTACTATGCAACTGGGACCTGTTTATGGTTTTTTTTTTTTGGGGGGGGGTTGATTGTTTTGTATTTTCTTTCTTTCACTATCACCAGGAATCATTTCAAGTTTTTGCTGTTTTCTGCTAGTGTCATCTGCTTATCCTGAACGGTTGATTTGCAAAGAGATTTTGTACCACCTTTGAGAGTAACTTGGCAAAAGAGGTTGTGGCCCAAGACTTACGTTGATATTCCTTGACCCAATTTTCATGTTTATCTATGATCTTTTCCTGGCACTTCAAAACGGACCCAATCTTAGTAGGTCCCTGTGTGTTCATCCATTGGGATTCAATGAGAATTGCATATGGCCCACATGCCTGGGAGTCTGAGGGTGTCCTCTCTCCCCAGCCCAGATTTTTCCAAAGAAGCAAAGCTTCTTAGCTTTCGGAGGGATCCTCATCTGGACTTAGCAGACCCCCACCAACCTTCCGCTCTGGATTGGATCAATGCAGGGGAGTGGGGTCTTTGATGGACTTTCAGCCTCTGTGATCTCCCAGCCCTGGGGGGTTTAAAGGATGAGCATATCAATTCAGGACCACTGAACTGCATTTCCATTGTGGGGTGGGGGGTAGGAGAGGGTCCCACCTCTCGCTTTTGTCCCTGCCACCTCTGCTCCTCCTATTTTTGTCGCTCTCCTTTCATGCTTTGTTTAGCAAACATAAAACACACTCAGTTGAGTTGCTGGGCTTGCTCCAGAGTTTTGCATAAAGTGGTTTTCAATGGATGCTGCTGTTGCAGACCTGCCAGCACCTTTAGGGTCAAAATTGGTCAGCAGCATCTTTCTTTCTTTCTTTCTTTCTTTCTTTCTTTCTTTCTTTCGGTCCACCCTGTTCTATATCCCTATAACTTGTTTAAACCTCCTGCACCTGGCCTGAGCTCTGTCGGGACAACCAAGCTGGCCGTATTTAACCTGGGATAATTAACTCCCCCAGGACAGAAGCCGATTACTTTTTAACTTTGCTTTCACGCCGCAGAAATCCTGCTGGGCCCCACAGCAACCCAATGCCACCGGCTGAGAAATTGCATCAGTGTGCAAGTGCTGGGCTTGGGAAGTCAGGTGGTGAAGGGCCATCCTCTATTTTTGGAAGGTCGGTCCTCTATTTCAGGGGTGGGCAAGTGAGGGGCCTCCATATGGCCCTCTCAGCACATCAAGGCAGGAATCTGGGGAACAATTTTCTCTTCCTAGGGTCTTCTGAGTAGACTGCCAAAAATTGGTTGTTGTGTACCTCCGAGTCATTTTTTTACTTATGGCAACCCAAAGTTAAACCTATCCTAGGACTCAGTGCTATGGAATCCTGGGATCTGTTGTTTGCCATGGCACCAGAGCTCTGTGACAGAGAAGGCTAAATGTCTCACAAAACTCCAAATCCCAGAATTCCACAGCACTGAGCCATGGAAGTTAAAGTGGTGTCAAACTGCATTATTTCTGCAGTACAGATGCATCCCAAGTTGGGTCAAAAGCAGGAATTTGGAATTCTTCTCTGCTCAGTTTGCTGTGTGAGATTCTCTTGTATACTTTCAAAGCCAAGCTTGTGGAAATTTAGATGTCAGCTCCCAGTATCCCCTTTCCAGTATGGCCACAGCTGTCATCCACAGAACTTACTTTTCCAACTCTGCTTTAAAGCCCTGTCCTGTCTTTACAATCGTAAGGATCAGAAACTATACAATTGTTAAAATGAAGGCTCTGATTCTCAAGGATAAAGAAGAGTCAGCAAACCAAGTCTAATCTGGTATGGACAACCTGGTATCCTTTCAATATCATAGACTGCATTCATCACCCCACTGAGATAGTCACAGGTTTCAGCCCTCAGGTCTCTGCTGAATTTGCTTTAAATTCCTTGCAATTCAAATTCATATCATGGGTCAAGATTCTCATTCCAAATCTTTTCCCTGTTTTTCCTCAAAGTTTCACCCAGAATCATATATATATATATATATATATATATATATGCATGCACACATCAACATTTGGTATTTGAATGCCTGAATCTGTGACCATAAGCTTGCTGCTTTTGCAGAATTCTCTCAGAATGCAGGATCTGTTGTAAGAATCCAGTTTTTCAACCATGAAGCCTCTCAGAGTTCTAAGATGAAGGAAAATGAGGCACACCTTCTTGAAAATTAAATAGCAGATTGTCTGATTTATGGATTAAAACAGGGAGAAAAAAATGGAAAAGTGTCCCGGATTTACCTGCAAGGAAAGCATTGGCTGGGAGAATGTGAAGGTCCCTTGAGCGCCATTCTAGCATTACTGAAGAAGATCGGATGGCTAACACAGATACCCACAATTACCAGTTTATAGACAAGGGAGCGAGACAATTAAGAGCTCGCTTTTCATTCATACATACTGGATTAGAATCGCAAAAATCTCCCAGAGTTGCAACAGATACTTCTGATCCTCGTTTCAAGGTTTGGTTCGGTTTAACTCTTGCAAGTACATGATGAGTAAAAATAAAAGAAAAAATAAAGAAAGAGGAATTGTATGTTTGTTTGGCACTGACTTTGAGACAGGGAAAGGAAGGCATTTCTTTACAAAATGTACAGTTACATTGGAAAGAACAAGGAGACAGGGACTTTTTCACTGTGGCCCCATACCTGGTGGAGTCCTATGGCTTTAATGCAAATGAGGGAGTGAATCAATGCTAAAGAAGCTATCCAGAGTGCTGAAGTTTATCTCCAAAATAACTTTGCAAGGATCACATGGGAAGAAATCCACCCGTCATTTGCAAAGGGGTGCAAATTTGGGTGGAATTTGAGGCCAGAATACTCCTAGAAGCTGAAGATTTAAAACAAATAACCCTTGTGCTCCATTCAAAATTGCTCAGCAGCTGACCAATTGTTAGCATTTTGATTAAATAAATAATTACTTGCAAGTAGAAGTGTATTAGGAGGATGCTGGCCTAACCACCCAAGAGAGGAATTCATTTTAGAAAGATCTTTTGGACATCAACTCCCAGAGGCCCCCAGCTAACATGGCCAATGTTTGCGGGATTAGGGAGATTATCATCTACAGCAACTGGAAATAGTGAGGTGGTGAATCTGTCCTGGATGTTAGTCCAAACTGTAATGAGCGATTCGAGGAGCTGAACCTGATTCCACAATGGGTTCAACATCTTGGATAGCTTTTTATTTTTTTGGTTACAGCCAGGAATGAATACAAAATTTATTTTCTACCATCATAAAAGAGCAGACCAGGAATTCCTTTTTGGTTTTCAGAGGCAACATATATTGAAGTGGAGAGGCAAATAGAAATCAAGTTTTTGTCCTTATCTTTATCAATCGATTTTATAACATCCAGTTAGGTTGCCAATCAACCACTTTTCGAGTTGAGTCTTCTAATTTTCTTAGTTAGATTCTGCATTTGATCATTTGGGACAATAAGCAACGACCAGTTGTTTCTTCTTTTTGTGCCAAATAATAATAATAGTAAAGTATCAAATAAATAAATAAATCAAACGCTCTCATGGTCCAAACTTGATTGTGACGCTTTGAAGAATTAATGCAACGAGGCTTAGCCTGAGAATGTGAAGTTGGTGATTTTGCAGAATGAGAGCCTGGCTTGGCCGCTTGCAAGTGAGCGAATGCGGCAGGCTCATCTCTTTACCTTTTTGTGCAAATAACTTTCTTTCTTCCCCGGTGCATCCTTCATCAGGCCCAGCTTCAAATGGATGGCAGTCTGCTTAGCAATATTCAATCAATGGTCGGATTAAAGGTGAAATCAGTCACACCGACCCAAGGAAGCCAACTGCTGCTTTTCCACAGTGTGGCTTCTCTAATCTCCCTCCAAGAGACAAAAGATCATAACTGATTTACTTCTACTCCCTGGGGGACAATTTGCTGTAGCCTGAAGCAATCAGGAAACATACTGAATCACTTGCATACTCAGGAGAAGAGCGAGAGACTGCCAAAAAGAAAGAGAGAAGGAGCAAGAGAAAAGGCCCAGGTTGTTGTTGGGTTTCCATCTTTCTAATTTCCGAGATAGAAATCTGGCAGGTCTTTCTCGATCTCCAACAAGGTCATCAACTGCACTTGTTACAGAAAACTTTCTGGCCAGGTTGTTGTTGTTGTTGGATAAGCAGAAAGTATTTCCATTTAGGACAGTTCAATGGATAAATGCCATAGTTATTAGATTTCCAGTGGAGAACATGTTGGTCATTGGCTTACTAGAAGATCGCTTTATTTATAGACCAGATTTGCCTTGGATCCCATATAGGGAGAAAGATGGGCTATCAAGCAAGCAAGCAAGCAAAATGAAATGTAACATGATTGGCGTGTGTCGATCAAACTTCAGTTATTCGATCCCACTGGTTTCAAGTTACACACGTCTTTTAAAAATTTAACTGTAATAGTAAGTAACTACTAAGGTGAGTATTTTGGAGCAATGCCTGCAAATTAATTGTCATTTTAAAGTAATTTTCAAAGCCCTCTTCCCGTTTCACAGAACCAGCTCACATTTCTCATCTTCTCTGCTTTTTCTCAAGTACAGGTTGCATCTTCCTTATCCAGAATTCCAAAATCCGAAATACTCCAAAACCCAAAACTTTTTCACAAGTGGCTGTAATAGTGACAACTTTGTTTTGTGACGGCTCAGTGTACAGAAATTTTACTTCCTGGGCAAAATGATTTAAAGTACAGTACTGTGTATAAAATTACTGTCAGGCTATATGTATAAGGTGTATATGAAACAGATATGAATTTAATGTTTGGACATGGGTCCCATCTCCAAGATATCCCATTATGTATATGCAATTTTAATCTCCAAAATCTGGAAAAATCCAAAATCCAAAACACTTCTGACCCCAAGACTTTCAGATAAGGGAGACTCCACCTGTATTTCCCCTTTCATCCACCAGGGGCCATCAATAGACACCAAAACTTGGCCAGATCTAGGCAGGACTACATTGCAGTTATATTGGCACAAATGTTTGCAATTGTATCTATGAGTGGAGACTAGGACTTTAGGATATCAGAGATTAAATTACATATCAGTCATGGATACCATTTCCTCACTTACCCCAAGAGGAAGGCCATGGCAAATCTCCTCTGAATCAATCTTGCCATGAAAACCTTAGGGATAAGGTTATCATAAACTGGAATCGACTTGTAAGTACATAACAACAACAGCAAATCTTTGCGTGATCTACATCTCATATATCTTTCATTGTTGTCGTGTGGCCAATGTATAAGTTGTTTCCAATTTATAGGGACCCTAAGAAATCAAGAGTTTTTCTCTGCAAGATTTGTTCAGAGGATGCCTGCCATTGCTTTTCTCTGAGGCTGAGAGCATGTGACTTGCTCAAGTTCACCCAGTGGATTTCATGGGAAAGCTGTGAATCGAATCCTGGTCTCCAAAGTTGCAGTCCAACACAAAACCCACTGTGCCATGCTGGCTCTGAAGGCACACAACAATTAAAAAAATACCCCAAAGGCACCAGATCCTGTTTTATCTTGGAAGCTATACAGGGCCACCCCTGGTTAGTACCCATGTTCTTAGCAAGATTTATTTAGAGGAGGTTTAGCCTTCCTCTATGACTGGGAGAGTGTGACTAGCCTAAAGTCAACCAATGGGTTTCCACAGCCAAACAGGGATTTGAACCCTGGTGTCCTAAAGTCTGATCTTGGAATCTAAACCAGGGTCACCATGGTTAGTACTTGGATAGCAGACTGCCAATGACTCTCAAGTGGTGTAAGCTATGTTTCAGAGGAAGGAACCGGCAAAGCCACCTCTGAGTATACCTTGTCTGAGGTATACCTTAGGGAGCCCTGGTGGCGCAGTGGTTAAAATGCTGGTACTGGAGCCACAAGGTTGTGAGTTTGATCCCAGGGCTCCAAGGTTGACTCAGCCTTCCATCCTTTCAGTAAAATGAGTACCCAACTTGTTGGGGGCAATTGGCTTACAGATTGTAAACCGCTTAGAAAGTGCCAAGTTCACTGATAAGTGGTATAAATGTGTATGTTATTGCTATTGTTATTGCCTATCAAAACTCTATGAGATTCATGCGGTCATCTTTAGTCGACAGGTGAATGGAAGGCACATAAGCACACAATCTCTTGTGCCAATGAGCCTTGAGAGTTGGAGTTCACTGATAAGCAGTATAAATGTGCATGCTATTGCTATTGCCTATGAAAACCCTATGAGAGTCATGCAGTCATCCTAAACCAACAGGTGAATGGAAGGCACATAAGCACACATATCTCTTGCGCCAATGGGCCTTGAAATACTGAGTTCACTGATAAGTGGTATAAATGTGCATGCTACTGCTATTGATATTGCTATTGCTATTGCCTGTGAAGACCCTATGAGTTTTATGCGGTTGTCCTAAGTCAACAGGTGAATGGAAGACACATAAGCGCACAAATCTCTTGTGCCAATGGGCCTTGAGAGCCTGAGGTTTGGCCAAAGTGGCTTTCCATGGCCGATCAGGCATGCAAACTCTGGTCTCCCAGGGTCCTAGTCCAGCACTCCAACCCCTGCACCACCCCAGCTTCGTAAAACTTCTGCATCAGCCCCCAAACACAATACTCAGTCCCCCGAGCTCATTCAGACTTTCAGTTGCCGGCCATAGAGCGCAGAATAATCAGGGGTGATTATTCACAAGCCCATGGCAACCGGTTCCAAAACACCACTTATTAGTGCCACCATCCCCAGGCATACATCCATGAATCTCATTACGCCAACTGACCTCTATGCAACTTTTTTTTTTTTGCAGAGAGGGCACATATCTATTTGCTTGTCTAATTTTTTCAAAGGGAACTCAGGGTCCAAAGCAGACATACTAAACCCATAGCAAAATCGGAGCGTTTTAGTGTTGAATGTCTTAGCTCTCAGGATCCTGCACTAAAAAACTCTCTTTTTTAAAGAAGGGTTTTCTTTTTCTTCCTGCCTACTCTCTCTCAGCCTCCATCTTGACTAATAGATATCATTTCCAACTGTTTGACGAAGTGGCGCGTCCCGAGACGAGGGCCAGTCATTTATACTGATGTTCGGGCTGCGATAAAAATCAACGGCGGGCCAGTTTTATAAATTAGGCAGGAAATGTGAGAGACCCTGAAAAATGAAGAGCGACCACACAAATTCCACTGTTGTTAATGCTTCATACTTTTATGCTTCATTAAACCAATTTCATGGGTATATGAGCCGGGAGGAGGGAGGAGGGCAGCTTTAAAAAGAGGCAACAATAGCGCATTGAAGGAAAATGGGGCTGAGATTAAATTAAGTGCGACTCGAGAAATATGGAAATACAAAAATAATTCACACTTCGAGATGGAGGATTAAAAGAAAAATGATAACTGGGAGCTTTCAGGTGCCAAAGAGATGGGAGGGCATCTCATAATTTCACCTTCCTCCCCCATTAAAAAAAAAACCCCAGCTGCTAATTAATATACGACATGCTTTTCTGCAACTCTTATAAAGCAATCAGAGCGAATGAGAACTAATTTATAGTGAGTTTCGTATGGAACCTATATCTATGACAATTTCTCCTGCCCCTCAAATACAATATTTTAGTACATTTCTCCATGACCCCATTAGCTTCTCATTGTCCTCATTGAAATCATGACCAATGGGCAGCATCATAGATAGGCAGAGGCTGCATCCGAACTGCTGAAATAATCCAGTTTGACACCACTTTAACTACCATGGCTCAATGCTGTGGAATCCTGGGAACTGTAGTTTGTTGCTGCGCCATAGCTCTCTGACAGAGGAGACCAAATGTCTCCCTAAGCTACAGTTCCCAGAATTTCATTGCATAGAGGTGTGGCAGTTAAAGCGGTGTCATACTGGATTATTTCTGCAGTGCAAATTCATCCAGAGAGATGGATATCCTTTGAGACTAGGTAGGAAAAAGGAAAATGCTGTCATAAACCTTTGCAGGTTCCTGTCCACTTCATCAGATTGACTGCAATCCATGAAAGCTAATAATAATAATAATAATAATAATAATAATAATAATAATAATAATAATAATAATAATAATAATACGTTTTATTTATAAACCGCTATTCCAAATAGATCATAGCAGTGTACAAGAAATTCAGTATACAACACAATATAAAAATACAATGGACAATATACAATACATATATTGTATTGTATATAAGAATGTTGTCTTCCAGGCGAGGCCTGTTGTTGCTGGCCTGCCTCTCTCCTCCTCAAGATGGTGGTTGGAAGAATTATGCAAGAAGTTCCTTTTTCCCAGTTAGGTTTAAAAGTCCTAATGAATTCCTATTTGTTTTTTTATGATAAAATAGTCTGAAACAGCTATCTCTATGAAGACAGTTCAGTCTGTCTGTCTGTCTGTCTGTCTGTCTGTCTGTCTATCTATCTATCTATCTATCTATCTATCTATCTATCTATCTCTATCCTCTATCTATCTATCCTCTATGTTGGACTGGGGCTGCATCTGCCCTGCAGAAATAATGTAGGTAGCTTGAAACTGCTTGAAGTGCCATGGCTCGATGCTATGCAATTCTGGGATTTGTAGTTTTGCAAGGTGCCAGAGCTTTCTGACAGAGAGAGCTAAAGATCTCACAAAACTACTAATCCCATAACTCCATTGCATTGAGCCATGGCAGTGAAAGTGGTGTCAACGTGTATTATTTTTGCAGTGCAGGTGCAGTTTAGGACTCCAGGGTTTGAGTCCCTGCACAGTCCTGAAAAACAGTGGGAGACCTTTGGCAAATCACACTCTCTCAGCCTCAGAGGGAAGCAACGCCAAACTCAATTGGGAAAAAAATTCACTCGGGGGGGGGGGGAAATAAACCCTGTGATGGGTTCACCACAAGTTGAGTAACAAATAATTTGAAGGCATGCAAGATAGAGACAGGCAAGAGGAAAAGATGGGTGTTATAACAGTGTAAGAGGAAGATTAGGCCATTGCAATGCTGTAAGGTGACTCATTTTCAAATCCCATCTCAAAGGTGTGAAACACTTTGGGAACCTGAGTAACTTTGAATGATTGTTGCCTATCTCACAATACAGGAATGTTGTAATGTCAAAAAGTATGAGTATTCAGGTGTGAGACCTAGGGTCTGTCTTCATAGAGATAGCTTTAAATAGCTTTTAAAAAGAGAGGTTTCACTACTTTGTTGCGACACCAGAGCTCTCAGACAGCGACGGCTAATTGTGTCACAAAACTACAACTCCCAGGACTCCATATCTTTGAGCCATGGCAGTTAAAGCGGTCAAAAACTGGATTATTTCTGCAGTGTGCTTTGGACCTAAATTGAAGTAATCTCTCTTGCTACATCTTTTCGGCAGAAATAATCCAGTTTGGCACCACTTTAACTGCCCTGGCACAAAGCTGTGGATTTCTGGGAATGGTAGTTTCTTGCAGCACCGGAGCACTCTGACAGAGAAGGCTAGATGTCTGACAAACCCACAGTTCCCAGCCTTCCATAGCACTGAACCATGGCAGTTAAAGTGGCATCAAACTGGATTATTTCTGCAGTGTGGACTCTGTGCACACCATAGAATTGCCATCTAAATAGCTTCACCCAGATTAACTTGATGGATATGCAACATCTTTGGATATCAAGTCTGCAACAAGAGCCTTGAGTATTTGCCGAATAGCTGGAAAGTGTGGCAAATTGTGTCACAACCGCAGTCGAGAAAGGCAAGGCTGGACTCATTTTCAGCACTTCTGGAAAATACCCTTCTTGGCTGGGCTTCCTCTCTCCTTTCTGTCTCCCAACCTCATCCCCAAATCCCCTCCTTTTCTGTCCTTTTCCCCTTCCAGGACTCCAAGTTTTCACTCTCCACTGCCTAAGCCCTATTTTGTTCCATGGATTGTGGAACATGTACATACAAAGGGAATCATTCATTAAATAAGAAGCTTGTGCATACACAAGTTTTCTCTTTTTCTTAAAAAAATGCATACTTCCAAAGCAACGCTAAGAGGCTGCCATCTTAGCCACACACACAACCGAGTTCACAATGGGAACTTTGTATGCAATTGACCCAAGGACTGGGAGTCAATCCAGCTCTTAGATTAGCACCAGAAACACGTTGAGATGTGGACTTTCTCTCTCTCTTTTTCCTGGCCATCCCCAGTTTCTTCTGTCCCCGTTGATGGGAATGGCTGTCCATGGACTTGCTCCTCTGGAAAGGGTCCAAACTGTCTGATTTACTCAAGGAGGAAAATATCAGGGAGGTATATATATATGTGTGCCAATACGTGCCTTCAAGTTGTGAAGTCGAAGGCTTTCATGGCTGGCATCCATAGTTTTTTGTGGGTTTGGTGTTGTTTTTTTATGGGTTGAAGGCATAGTTTTTTGTGGGTTTTTCAGGCTATGTGGCCATGTTCTAGAACAATTTATTCCTTATGGTTCACTGGCATGTGTGGCTGGCATCTTCAGAGAAAGAAGATGCCAGCCACAGATGGCGGCAAAACGACCGCAATATACTCTTTTAGAACCCATGTTCTGAAACCACAGAGCCCAAAATACCCACAAAAAATATGTCTTCAAGTCGCCTGTCGGCATACGGCAACCCCATTGATTTTTCATAGGGTTTTCTTTGGTAAGGAGTTTTCAGAAGCAGTTTTGCCAGTTCCTTCCTTTGAAATATAGCCTGCAGCACCTGGTATTCAATGGTAGTTTCCCATCCAAGTATTCACAAGAGCTGACCCTGGTTAGCTTCCAAGGAAAGGCAGGATCTGGTGCCATCAGGGTATTTAAGACAAGATAGATAGATAGATAGATAGATAGATAGATAGATAGATAGATAGATAGAAAATTTATATCCCACTTTTCCCCAATATAGGGACTCAACCGATAGATAGATAGATAGATAGATAGATAGATAGATAGATAGATAGATAGATAGAGTCCCTATATTGGGAGAAAGGCAAGATGTAAGCAAGCTATCCATCTATCTAGCCATCCATCCATTTTGACCTAAATACCCTGAAGGCACCAGATGCTGTCTGATCTTGGAAGCTAAGTAAGGTCAGCCCTGGTAGATCATTGGAAGGGAGATCATGAGGAAATCCCCAGTGCTGTAGACGGAACTGGAAAACCATCTCTGAGTTTTCCTTGCCTAAGAAAATCCTTTTTAAGGCAAGCCAAAGTATCCTTAAGGGACCAGATCCTGTCTGAATCATTGTAGGGGCAGAATTTTTATTTTTGTAGAGCTATGCCTTCATTTTGCACCACACCTGTGTATCTCTCTCTTGATCTCAAATGTGTCTTCTCTGTCCTACAGACAATCCTTGGTGTGGAGTCGAAGACTTTCATGGCCGGCATCCATAGATTTTTGTGGGTTTTGGGGGCTTTGTGGCCATGTTCTAGAAGAGTTTTTTCCTGATATTTCGCCAGCATCTGTGGCTGGCATCTTCAGAGAATGCTGGCATGGAAGAAAGGTGAGTGTGTGTGTGTAATTTCATTGCAAATCTTAGTTGTTGTTATCATTATTTATTAGCTTACAGTTTATTTATAGAGCGCCATCACTGTGCATGGTGCGCAAAAACAAGGCAAAAAACCCTAGTGGCCTCTGCTACCTGCAAACTA
Organism: Sceloporus undulatus; assembly: GCF_019175285.1. Classification (NCBI taxonomy): domain Eukaryota; kingdom Metazoa; phylum Chordata; class Lepidosauria; order Squamata; family Phrynosomatidae; genus Sceloporus; species Sceloporus undulatus. The sequence goes on along the minus strand of NC_056528.1, from coordinate 33,634,392 downwards.
CGAAAGGCTAACACATTGCCTTGGCAAACATCCAATAAAACTTGCTGGCCTTTAAGGAACGGCAAGAGTTTTGTTTTGCACTCCCTGTTGGCTGCCACAGATTAACAAGGCTAACCCACATCCTTTTCCTTTTTTTGTAGGGGGAAAAAATTACCATCCTTTGGGAGCCCAAAAGAAGAACCTGTCTGATATTCCTTCCTTCCATCGCATGATTCCCATGCAAATAATGCAAGGCTGGTGTCTTATTAAAACAGCCTCTACCGGTAGCCAACCTTCCCCTCCCCAGTTTCAGTTGGAAATTGATTATTTTAATACGGAATTCCTGAATGAAAGAGGTTCTTGGCTTTTTCCTTGGCTGTTGAATAATGCATGTGGGAGAAAGCAAACATAAGCAGAGGGTCTCAGCTGCGGGAACAATGGCCGCTCACAAAGCCAAAGGGGGCACATCAGTTTATCCCTGCCTTGTCAATCCCAGTAGCCTGGGAATCGTAGAAGGAAGCAGCTGCTGAACGTGCCATAAAACTGACCGGGGCACTTTCGAGAGACGGACGCTTTTACACATCTGAAAACAAGATATTGATTTTCTTCCCTCTTTCCTACAAAGCTGGGGAGAGAAATATTCCTCAAGTACATGTTGGTTGGGACAGACCTCTTTAAAAAAAAAAATGAGACAAGGACGAGGTGGAAAAAAAGGAAACCACAGTGCATCACACCCTCCAGAAAGTGATGATCTTTTCACACTGTTTATATATATCTATTCCTTGCCTGAGGGAACCCTCTGAGTTTAAGGGGTCGCCGCAAGCCGACAGGTGCTTTGAAGGTGCATGCGCTTTCACATAGAGGTGAAACATGCATACACTTATTTATTTAATTTTTTAATTTGGATTTATGTCCTGCCTTTCTCCCAAAAATGGGAGGGAAGGCCAGGAAGGAAAAGAGTTTCATGATATTTTGTGCAGACATTTTCATGGGTTGCAAGCTACTCCATCAGATGCTAGCATCTGAAGGAGTAGATTTTAATTCAGGAAAGCTCATGCTATAATAAATCAGGTTCAAAGGTGCCATAAGATTCCTTTATTTCTACTTTCCTTCCTGGCTTTTTATACTGAAATAGACCTATCCTTTAAAAATGTGCAATTGCTCATCATGCCAAGAATGAATGCCATCCCTTTCCCCCCTTCCTTCCTTCCTTCCTTCCTTCCTTCCTTCCTTCCTTCCTTCCTTCCTTCCTCTGAGCTAAGGACACTGACTACATCTGCTAATAAGACTTTGTCCTACAATTTTCTTTCTTTCTCAGTTTAACAACATTCAATATATTCTGTTTTTCAACAATAACTTTCCTGAAACTGGCTTGCAGTTAAAAACAACAATAGCAACTCATTGCTTGAATCCTGTTGGTCGGTTGTGTAAATCCACCAAATCAACTGTCGAATTTACCATAAGTAAATCTAATTGATTCCATGGCTCTGCTTTAGCTAAGACTCACAATAGGATCTGGGCCTATGGGGGATTATAGTGTTGGATGGATCGAGAGGAGAGACACACTTGGAGAAGATACTTTTTGAAAGTGATGTTCTTCTTGTCACTTTTTGTTAAAAAAATTCCTGTGTTGAAAGAGAAAAAGAGAGAAAACTTTCATTATTAAGTGTGACTTTTCCTTCTTATATTTTAAGGGAGGAAAGAAGTCTCTTAAGTTTTACAACTACTTCATCACAATTAAGTCATTAATCCTATTTTTCCCCCTCTAAGACCTCCCATGGACATTTCCTTTAAAGCTGCCTCCGACCTTAGACCACTGATTCTCTTTCCAGTTTTTCCCCCCTTCATTGTCTGATCTCTTCTGTACTTTTCCCCATCAACCTAGGAACATAGTGGAGATATGTAAGAGATCACATCTCTGGAATGTTTTATGTTTAAGAATGGCATACCAACATCATTGACTAAAATACCATATCATCCAACTGTCCCAGTCTGCGAGGAACACTCTTGATTAATCCTTCTTCATGCCACTTTCTCTGGTGCTTTTAAAATGTCCCAGTTTCTGTCTTCTCCTCCTCCTACCTTCCCCTTTTGTCCTCAGTGTATTTCAGTTGCTGCAAACTGAGTTCAAAGAGCAAGAGTAGTTTGCACTGCATTAGCTCAGCATAGGCAAAAGGAGGAGGCTCAGACAAAAGCAAACCGCTGCAGTACCTCCTAGCTTGTCTGTTCTTCCTCATTGATCATTTTTCTGTGATTCCCACCATTCCTTTGGACAGAAGCATTAACCATGATACTAATTTAATTTTTAAGTGTAAATTAATGCACACACCGCATTTCATCCTGCGCTTTTGCTGTAATGGCTACAAGAAGAACTCAAGACATATCCTCCCTTTCATCTTCAGAATAGCTTCATAGGATAGCCTATGAGCAGAAAAAGTTATGATAATCATGGGAAAGTGTGTAGTGTAGTATTTAGGGCATAATACCCTAAAAGGACCAGATCCTGTCTGCTCTTAGAAGCTATGCAGGGTCAGTTCTGGTTAGTATTTGGATGAGAAACCACCAATGAATGCCAGGGGCTGTAGGCTATCTTTTAGAAGAAGGAACTGGTAAAATCACCTCTGAGCAATTCCTTGCCTTGGAAATTCAGGGGTTGTCATAAGTCAGCAGGTAGCTTGAAGACATATATACACACAGCCAACAAAGCTGGAGGTCACCAAGTTGGAGATAGCCACTTTTTCTTTTTTTTACTTGTCAAAAATTATCATCATTATCGTCATCCTCTCTCAATTTTGCAGATGGTTGGCATTTTGACTGGAACCTCTTGTGACCCTGTGGGTGAGACATCTCCAAGACTCCCTGTCCTGCACTGTTCTGCTCAGGCCCAGCAAATTCAGATCCATGGCAACCTGGATTGAGTCTAACCATCTGGCATGTGGTCTTTCCCTCTTTCCACATCCCTCCACATTTCCTAGCATTGATGTCTTTTCCAATGAGTTGTGCCTTCTCATGATGTGGCCAAAGCATGTCAGCCCCAATTTGGTCATCTTGGCTTCTAGGGAAACTTCAGCCCTGATCTGTTCAAGGATCCATTTGTTTGTTTGCTTTGCCTGTCCACATTATCCTCAGCACTCTTCTCCAGCAACACATCTCAAATGAGTTGATTTTATTCTTATTGGCTTCCTTCACTGTCCAGGTTTCACATCCTGGATGATTGGATGATTCTAACTTTAGTGCTCAGTGGTATATCTTTGCTCTTTAGGATCTTTTCTGGTTCTTTCATGGCTGTCCTTCGCATTGCTAATCTTCTTCTGATTTCTTGACTGTAGTCTCCATTCTGATCAGTGTTTGATCCAAGGCATGGGAAATCTTTAACAATTATTTCCTTGTTATCGAGGTTGAATTCATATGGATCTTCTGTGATCATTATATTTGTTTTCTTTATGTTCAGCATTAAACATGCCTTTGCACTTTCTTCTCTAACTTTCTTTTGTAATTGTTCCAAGTCTGTGAAGTTTTCTGCTAGCGGTATGGCTTCATCTACATATCTTAGATGGTTGGTGTTCCATTCTCCTGTCTTCCCTTCTTCTTCTTCTGAGTCTAAACCTTCTCTTCAGATGATATTTTCTGTATACGGGTTGAATAAATAGGGAGATAAAAGGCAGCCTGGCCTGACCCCTTTGCCCCTCTTGCTAGTGCCCAGCTGCACATCTTTGCAATTCACTAACAACCTTTTATTGCATTGCTGTACCGTAGCTACAGATTTGTAAAGTTACAAAACATTGTGATGTAGGGTCTGGGCCATTAGTATTACTAGAACTTTCGCAAAATATAGACCTTCTGTAATAAAAGTGAAAGTCTGTTAGTTCAGAATCTTTTTTCCCCCTTTTAATTTGGGACCAGCCTCCTTAGAGAAGCTCCTTCCATCCTTCCAAAGACTTAACCAGCAACCCACAATTCTCTTGCTGCTGCTGGGCAGTTGTCACTTTCCCACAGAAGCACTTTGGCAAGGGTTTAAAGAAATCCGCTCTTTTCTTTTCTCCTTCGCTGACAGTGTTGGGCTTCTCCCAGGACTGATTTGATGTCCGTTGGTCACTAAGGCCTTCCTGGATGAGTGACAAATCCTGCGGCAATGTGAGAGGGAACCGCATTTGGGTTTACGGCTAGAGAAATTATGACTAAGCAATGAGGAGGAGATTATGTGCACTGACATCAGCTGTAGAAGACCTTTCTGATTTACAGGAACTTCACGTATTATTTCCTTGAGAGGGTTTTTCTCTTTGAATGACAAAGAGCTTTACAAAGCGCCTCTCACATTCAACAGGGCCTGTTCCTCAAACAGTCTTCCCATTGTCCCAAAGGCCATCTTGATGAGCTCTTACAGAAAGTTGACCCAAAGCCGAAAGAAAAAATGGCTCTGATTCAGAGCTGGGGGAAATTACTTTTTGGACTACAACTCCCATGACTAATAGCCAGGCTGGTGCAGGATTTGACTTTTCCCAGCTTGGCTTGGCTCTGCCTCAGATCTGAGTGTGAATGTGCCTTCAAGTCACCTATCACTTATACTGACCCCATGGATTTCACAGGGCTTTCTTAGGCAAGGAGTACTTAAAGGTGGCTTTGCTGGTTCCTTCCTCTGAAATATAGCCTACAGCACCTGGTATGTCTTGATGGTCTCCCATCTAAGTATTAACCAGTGCTGACCCTACTTAGTTTTCAAGATCAAGCCATGTATGACTATGTGCCTTCAAATCACCTATCAACTTCTGACAACCCCAAGAATTGCATTGTTTTCTTAGGCAAGGAATAATAGAGGTAGTTTTGCCAGTTCCTTCCACTGAAATATAGCCTACAGCAGCTGGTGTTTGTTGACAGTCTGCCATTCAAGTACTAACCGGGGTTGACCCTACTTAGTTTCCAAGATAAGACAGGATCTGGTGTCTTTAGGTTATTTCAATCACACCCCTACTAAAATGAGAATATAGACAACCAACCAGATTACAGAAGGCCACAGATCAATTGCCTGCAAACCTCTAACAAGGCAGACAGGTAAAATCTGAGAGCCTAGGTATGAGGATATAACAGATAGCTATCTAATCTGGATTATTCCACTGTCTTCCCGATTTTTCATCTGCCTTTAAAATGTCCCAATTTCTCACTCCTCCTCTCACTTTCCCTCTTATCCTCAGCTTACTTCAATTGCTGCAATTAAACAAAGTTCAAAGTGCAGAAAGAGTTTACATTGAGTTAACTGAGGGCTCATGTACATGTGCCAGAACATTTTGGACTGTCCCTGGAGTATTCTGGCCCTGAATTCCCCCCAGATTCACCCCTTACTTTGCAGGTTAAGGCTCGCTTCTCCCAGCAACGACAGGCGGCTGGCATTTTGGTCAAGGTTTCAGTTCAGCATCCCATTATTCCTGTTTCCCCAACAGAATCCCCAAAGTTGAACGGCAATCTCTCTTAACCCTGCCACAGGAATAATGCGCCTCTGAGTGAATGTGCCTTGGCTGGCTAAATAGGACCATTCCAGTGTTATGCAGGCAGGGAAGAAGAAGAAATATCAGTATTACTGCAATTTCCCTGCCTTACTTTCTTTTGTGTCTGTGTGGCTTGGAGAAGGAGGCCATAATGCCTGTGCTGCGATTTGCCATAAACGCTGCTTTCAATTGCATGCTCAGGAGAGCACTGAAATATTTCTCTGGCTTCTTAAAATTGTCGAGAGAAGTGAAGGGCTGAAAGCAAGAGAAGGAAACATTCAAAATTGCAGCCACCACCAAGCCAGCTGCAATCTACAACCAGCACAAAGCTCCCAAAAAGTTACTGTTTTGAGATTAAATTCATAGCATCTCCCAGCTAGCATGACAAGTAACTATGTACAGTATGTAGCTGATGTGAGCTGCTCCCTTAGTTACTTTATGGCAAGGCTTGAAAAAAATTAGTTTTTGGACTATAGCTCCCAAAATCCTCTCCAGCATAGCCAGCCGACAAGGATCTATCTGATGTAGTTGGATTGCAGTTTGGAAAAGTACATTTTTTAGTTACAATTGCCATAATCCCCTCCCCAGCACAGCCATGGATCTATCTAATGTAGACATGTTCCAGAGTTGTTCCATTGCACACTACTTTTTGGATTAGAGATTCCCATAGCAAACATGACCAATGCCTAAGGATCCTAATGATACACAGTGGTCTCATAGTTGCTCTATTGCAATTTGGAAATGTTACTTTTGGACTACAACTCCCATCTTCTCCACCTGCTCCAGTAGCCATGGATCTATCTAATGCACACTTCTTCCATTGTTGCTCAGTTGCAGAGCATAGAAAAGTTATATTTCTAACTACAAAATCTTAGTATCCTTTAGCTACCATGGCCATTGGCCAGGCTGGTTGGGGGATTCTGGGAGTTATAGTACAAGGAAATAAGTTCCCCCAGCTTTAGACCCACACAAGGGATTAGAGCTTGCTCTGAAAGCCCTGCATAATGGAGATAATGGGAATTATAGTCCCCCCCAAAAAAAAAACACAACTTGGAAAAAATTATTAGTCCCAACTATTAAGATCAATATGTAGTCCTGACTATTAAGATCAATAGTATTAAGATCAGTTTTAATCCCAAATATATAAGCTGTTTAAATGTAGATCAAGTACTTCTACTTTTGCTTTCATTCAGGCCTTCCCCTCCCCTGAAAAAAAAAAGTCTTGATATTATTATTATTATTATTATTATTATTATTATTATTATTATTATTATTATTATTATTTTATATAGTGCTGTAGATTTGCACAGCACTGTACATACAAACAATAAGATAGATAAGAGTAAACCTGCCGGTGGCATACAATCTAAGAAATAATAGCATAATGCACATAAATAATACATAACAATACAGGAAAGGGTTCAATAAAACAGGCAACAGATTAAAAGCGCCAAGCGATATATTGGATTACAGTTCCCATCATCCCCAGCCAGCATTAGAGTGCTTTAATGTTTTAGTTGTTTTTAAAGTGAAACCAAGAGAAAATCCAGCACAGCAAACTGCTGGTGAAATGTTAGTCCTGTTGTCCAGAGTGGAGGCAGGTGGGGCATAAATTTCTTCCTTTGTTTGGAAAGAGGAGCCCAAAATGAAACAGGAAAAGCTTATTTTTCTTCCGTCACTGTCCAAGATCCAAATGCACCTTTAATTAACTTAATGGAAGGGGAGAGGGTTACACTACGCTTCCCATCCTCCATCCCCACCTTGTCCGCCCTCCGGTTTGCAAAGGTCATATTGACATGGACCTTGTGGCATTTCCTTGCTTCCTTGATAAGATAAAGCCCAGAGGAAGCCTTCAGTTCCAGGTGAGTGCAAGACGGAGCAAGAAACAGGAAAGAGATAAGAGCCTTCGGTCCAGGTGGGAATTTTATCCGGCATTTATATTCAACCTGTCAAAGGTGAGCAGCCAGAGGTGGCTTTTAGATTCGGGATGCACAACACCTTTCAAGTCTGGTCCAAAAAAATGATGATGATGACGACGATGACGACGACGATGATGACGACAGTCTGCCCTCTGTATCCACAAATTTTTTTATCCACGGATTCACACATCCACTGTTTGCAAATATTTTAAAAATACATAAATTCCAAAAAGCAAACCTCAATTTTGCCATTTTCTATAAGAAACGCCATCTTAAACAATGGTTACATGATGCAGGACGGAAGTGTAAACAGGACATCCGCAGCTGCGTGGTCCATGGGGGGGGGGCAGCTGGACCAGGCCCAAAGGGCAGCCTTCTCAGGTGGTGCTCCTCTGGGCCAGGAAGGCCTTGTGGCCTCTCACAGGGAAATGGCAGCCAGGAGGAGGCAGAACTGTGTGGAGCTGAAGCTGACATGGTTAACTCCCCCCCCCCCAAGTAATGAATGCAGTAGATTCAAGGAAATGCCTAGAAAATATTTTTTCTTCTTCTCTCTATTCATGCTCTTTCTTTTTCTGGCCAGAGGGCAAAATAAACAGTGCTAGAGGCAGGCCCTCATTGTGTTGGGCTTGATCTGAAGGCCAGAGGCAGACCTGCCTCTCCATCACAGACTTTCCTCCTGGTCTGGATTCACCACCTGCGCCTGCAGACTGGCACCCATAAATTTTGGGATCCATGGTGTGTCCTGGAACCAAACCTCAGCAGATACCAATGGCCCACCATATTATTATTATTGTTGTTGTTGTTGTCAGCCCTCTGTATCTACAGATTTTTAATCCATGAATTCAAGCATCCATGATTTGCAAATATTATAAAAATATATAAATAGCACAAAGCAAACCTTTTTATAAATAAGGACCACCATCTTACTATGCTATTGTATATAATGAGACTTGCGCATCCATGGGTTTTGGTATTCACAGAGTGTCCTGGAATTAAACCCCAGCAGATACCAAGGGCCCATT